>NC_079196.1:50576694-50876694 GCF_029499605.1 Hyla sarda
GCAGTCGCACCAGGGCCCTGGTGCCTTAGGGGGCCCCAAAGCACATCTTCCCCATAACAGACCAGTTTTGTAATTGGCATATGGGGCCCTGTTGCAGGTTTTGCATTGTGGCCTAGAAGCTACAAGCTACGCCTCTGGTTGTGACTCCTCTGTTTCTACATACAATATAGTCATCTATAGGAGATGCAGTGACCATACAACCTACTTCAGTTAGGCTTAAAACATTAAAATTAAGAGAGAACACTAAGTTAAACTAATGAGGACACAAAAACCAAAAGGCCTCAGGTGAAAAGGTGGCACCGGATTGTTCTAGGTAACCCTATATTACTGCACGTCTAAACTTTACAACACAATATCATGTAAAACCATGAAAAGTAAATTCCTGAAGGCCAAAATTAGCTAGTCTTCATGGTAGAAGTGACTCTGATTTTGTGTTTCTTCGGCTTCATGCCCGGGGCTGTTTGGACCTGTAAGGCCATGTTAACACAGCGGAATGTCCGCACTGAATTCTGCAAATTTTATTGCACATTAACTTCAATGGGGATTTCATTGTCCCATTCACACAGCGGAAATTCCATAGCAGACATTATGCTGTGGAAATTCTGCATTCCGGATTCCGCAAAAATATAAGACGTCTTCAAATTTTGCGGAATTCTGTTCAGAGCCCCATTGAAGTTAATGGGAATCTGTGTTTTAAAAGCAAACAAATGTTGCTCTAATTCTGTTCGAATTGCAAAAACTGCAAAGAACTGCAAAAAATCTGCAGAAATTCTGCCGTATAGAGAACCTCTATCCTACTATGAGCCCATATTGGATGTTTAATAATCTTTGGATATTTCATGCTCCATGGGATTTTCTCCTAGAATTGTTTATAGAGGGGAACTCAATGTCTCATAAAAACAACTATGCTGTAGGGTGCAGAGTGCCTACAGGTCCATAATACAGACTCATAGCAACTTTACTATGTGTATGTATGAATATATATATATATATATATATATATATATATATATATATATACACACACGAGTTCCAGCATAAAACTAAAAGAGCTATGTTTGTCCTACATCAGTGGTCTCCAAACTGTGGACCCCCAGATGATGCAAAACAACTTCAAGCATGCCCGGACAGCTAAAGGAACATCTGGAGGTCCACAGTTGGAGACCACTGTCCTACATAGTCTGTTTTTGTTTTTTGAGATCAGTTTAACTAATATAAATGATGATAAATACTGTGTTGTCTTGACAATTCAGGCCTCTTTCTCATTTCCGTAGGGCTACGCTATATGGAGCTCTGTCGGGAATTCCATCGTAATAACGGGACTTTAACGGAGAAAAAAATTGTGCATGCGCTACTTTTTTTTCTCCACTAAACTCCGGTAAACTATCGGATCCCTGACGAACCTCATTAAAGTCAACAGGATCTGTCGGGACCCGGTGGAGTCAGTTGTGCTCCAACCTGTTTTAGGGCCGTACAGCGCAAACAGAAATGTGAACGGAGCACACCAGCAATGTGAACCTAGCCTTACTTAAAGGGGTACTCCGGTGAAAAACTTTTTTTTTTTTTTTTTTAAATCAACTGATGCCAGAAAGTTAAACAGATTTGTCAATTACTTCTATTAAAAAATCTTAATCCTTCCTGTACTTATTAGCTGCTGAATACTACAGTGGAATTTCTTTTCCGTTTGAAACACAGAGCTCTCTGCTGACATCATGAGCACAGTGCTCTCTGCTGACATCTCTGTCCATTTTACGAACTGTCCAGAGTAAAAGGAAATCCCCAAAGCAAACATATGCTGTTTTGGACAGTTCTTAAAATGGACAGAGATGTCAGCAGAGAGCACTGTGCTCATGATGTCAGCAGAGAGCTCTGTGTTTCAAAAAGTAAAAGTATTTCCTCTGTAGTATTCAGCAGCTAATAAGTACAGGAAGGATTAAGATTTTTTAATAGAAGTAATTTACAAATATGTTTAACTTTCTGGCACCAGTTGATTAAAAAAATAAAAAAAATAAAAAAAAGTTTTTCACTGGAGTACCCCTTTAACTGTTAGCTTTTGAGTGGTTTATAGTCTAAAAAAGAATGTAAAGTAAACTATAAAAACTACAGCTAATGACGCGATGACCCATAATACCCTATTAACAGTACTCACCTATAGGTTGTCTGTAAGGATGATATACATGAATATCAAATGGCCTGTGTGTGGTATTGACCAACATCATCCTTCCAGACCCGTCGTATTTATTCCCCTTTTCCACCGTTCTGGTGTTCCAGTCAGTCCAATATATTGTATCTTCAAATACGGAGACAGCAAAAGGGTGAGCGAGGCCGCTATCGTACACAGCGTGCCGGTGTCTACCATCCAAGCCCGAGTATCTATAGAAAACAATACAAAAGGAAACGACTGAGGCAAATATTAAAAGAAAGACAGATCTGCTTGTTCAGGCTACTGGCTGCAAAACCGGCTCCAAACTCCGCCCCTAGACATCTTATCTGCTATCCAACTGCGGAACCCCCCGACCCCCCCCCCGATCTCCCTGCTGCATCCGGCGTTCCTTCAGAACTTCAAGTGCAGCTCTGGAGGCTCGTGACGTCACGACCACGCCCCATTTAATGCAAGTCTATGGGAGGGGGCGTGATGGCCGCCCTGCCCCCTCCCATATACTTGCATTGATGGGGCGTGGCTGTGACGTCACGAGCGAGGCGTGACCATGACATCACGAGCCTCTGCCCCGCATGGCCAGTCATCCAGAAGTCTGGGGTGCCACAGCCGAGCTTTAGACATCTTATCCCCTATCCTATAGGGGCGGCGTACCCCTTTAAGGCTAGGATTACATATGTCCGGGTTCCGGCATACGTGAACCCAGCCTAAATCTTGAAGCAACATGGATCAGTTGTCATCAGTTGTGTAGCATCCGGCGTTCATTATTCCTGAAGGCCGGACGGGGGAAAGCAGCAAGATGTGTTCCCCTGTCAGGTGCCAGTCTGGCGAGTCCAACCATCCGGTGTCTCAGTTTGGATGGGATCAGTTCTAGCATCAGTTTCCCTTCGAAGCATTTTCTACAGCGCCGGAGAGAATACGGTAGATGCCGGACATATATAAAGAAGGACTAACACTAAAATGTGGAAACTTTGAGGCTCCCTAAGTAAAACATGTTCTAAGGTAGGAAAACTCTTTCAACTTACAATTTGTCCTCACACCAAAGTGACAGTGTTCTTTTATCTTTCTTGTCTTTGTATAACTTGTAAGCTCAACTCTGATCATTTAAGTTCACACAGATAGAAAACACATTAAAATCTCTGTTCTACAAAGATCTAATGAAATCTTACTCTGCTTCTACATCATAAAGAAGTTTGAAGCTTTTCACCTAAATGTACAGTGTCTGGAAAATGTATAATTCTAAAAGAAATATTTAGTCTGTTCTGATATGATTTCCTTTTTAATATTATCTCAGGATAAATATATGTCTTTCATGCTGCTACTGATCGTCCCCCAACTACCGTATATACTCGAGTATAAGCCGACCCGAATATAAGCCGAGGCCCCTAATTTCACCCCAAAAACCAAGGAAAAGTTATTGACTCGACTATAAGCCTAGGGTGGGAAATACATCATCCCCCTTGTCATCATCCAGACCCCCGTCATTAACATCCTCATCATCATCACCGCCTGTCATCATCACCGCCTGTCATCATCACCGCCTGTCATCATCCCACACACACCCCTTCATCATCACCGCCTGTCATCATCACACCCTGTCATCATCCTCCCCCTTCATCATCCCCCCTTCATCATCACCGCCTGTCATCATCACACCCTGTCATCATCCTCCCCCTTCATCATCCCCCCTTCATCATCACCACCTGTCATCATCCCCTTGTCATCATCCCACCCCCCCTTCATCATCACCGCCTGTCATTCATCAGCCCACCCACCCCCCCGCCCCCCCCTTCATCATCACCGCTTGTCAATGTCTGATTACAGTGGTCTTCACCCTGCGGACCTCCAGATGTTCCAAAACTACAACTCCCAGCATGCCCGGACAGCCATCGGCTGTCCGGGCATTCTGGGAGTCGTAGTTTTGAAACATCTGGAGGTCCGCAGGTTGAAGACCACTGCGGCCTTCGACATCATCCAGAATTTTTTTTTTAAATCAACTGTTGCCTGAAAACTAAAAAGATTTGTAAAAATCTTAATCCTTCCAATAGTTATCAGCTGCTGTAAGAGGAAGTTCTTTTCTTTTTTAATTTCTTTTCTGTCTGACTACAGTGCTCTCTGCTGACACCTCTGTCCATGTCAGGAGAAAATGCCCATATCAAACCTATCCTGCTCTGGACAATTCCTGACACGGACAGAGGTGTCAGCAGAGAGCACTGTGGTCAGACAGAAAAGAAATTCAAAAAGAAAAGAACTTCCTGTGGAGCATACAGAAGCTTATAAGTACTGGAAGGATTAAGATTTTTACTTATATTTTTTTACAGATTTATAAATTACTTCTATTTAGTTTTCCATCGGTGTACCTTTTTAATTGACACTGTCACTGGACTCTTTAGAATAGATTCAGAAGGGATTTCAATGAATATTTTGCAGGATACATAATTTTTTTTCCCAAAGAGAAATTTATCAATCTGCTCAATCTGCTTCCTGCTCTATAACATGATTGGTTAGATAGCATTTTCATGGTAAAAAGTCCCTTTTAAACATTTAACATATTACCATGGAAATGCATAGGTCTACCTAAAAGTTGTCCAGAACTTATTAATGTTCTCGTCACATGTGCCTCATAATGGTTAGTACCTATAATGAGGTACATAAAATGTACAGTATTGAAAAACATTCGCCTTTTTACTATTAGTTTATAGTTTTTTTTTCCTTTTTTTTTTTTTTAGGGGAAATAAAAAAAAAAAAAGAAACAGCATTATCTTTTTACAGTATTCACAATATAGGATAGATAAAAATTAATTAGGTGACAGCTTTTCTTTACATTTTCAATAACATATTATTTAAAATTCCTTTTTTCTTTGACCCCATTAGCAAACTTGACCCTACAATTAGAGATGAGCGAACTTACAGTAAATTTGATTCGTCACGAACTTCTCGGCTCGGCAGATGATGTCTTATCCTGCATAAATTAGTTCAGCTTTCCGGTGCTCCCGTGGGCTGGAAAAGGTTGATACAGTCCTAGGAGACTCTCTCCTAGGACTGTATCCACCTTTTCCAGCCCACAGGAGCACCTGAAAGCTGAACTAATTTATGCAGGATAAGTCATCAACTGCCGAGCCGAGAAGTTCGTGACGAATCCAATTTACTGTAAGTTCGCTCATCTCTACCTACAATCATTGATCATTGCAATAATTTTATCACTTAGATAATCATACATTGCAATACTCTTGTAGGCCTCTGAGTCTAATAGGCAAATGCAGATGGCATACTTGTGGGCCTTCTTTAGATCCCTATCTACCATAACAATATAAATTATATATATATATATATATATATATATATATATATATATATATATATATCTATTGGCACATCCAGCGCAAGCAACGTTTGGCAAGTAGATTTTCTTTTCACTTTAGATACAGTAAATTGCAACAATTAAAATAACTGTTGCAAATCTGGACATAGCCTTTAACAGTATGCAGGGGGTAGTTGTAGAGGTAAATGGGTTTTGTTCTGTAATAATTGCTCTAAAAAGTAAAGGAGTGGTCCCTGCCAGTCAGTATGTTGAGACAAAACCAATGTTAGGCTGGGTTCACACTACATTTTGGCTATACGGTATACCGCGGTTTTAGGTCCGGTCACAAAACCGGATACGGGGCAAAAATGAGCCGACCGAAGTCACTATCTGACTCAAATGAATGAGATGGGGACCGGGTCCAACTGGGATAGGGTGCGCACAGTTTTTACTTCCCTCAGTCAGATCCGGTCCCCGTATAGCCAAAACGTAGTGTGAACCCAGCCTTACTGTTTCTGAAAGCTCATGTGTCATGCAGTGATTTACTATTATTAGGTGCGCTGTGTAAGGGTCCATTCAGACTGCAAAATATCTGTCAGGATAAGTGTGCAACAGGCGCTGACTCAGTCAGACTGCTGGGACATGCACTGTCCCCACTGACGGTAAACCCTGTCCGAGCGGATTCCACTAAAAGAATGAACATGTTCATTGTTTCAGCGGAGTCCGGAATTTTAATTTCCATGGCAGAATTTGCCACTGCAGAAATTCTGCGGAGTGCACGGTGCAGCAAAATCCCATTAAAAACAATAGGAGACAGCTGTACCAAAATTTTTTCTGTTCGATTCCACTCTTTAATTCCGTTGTGTGAATGGGCCCTTAGGGTTTTGACCATGAGCTGTCGATGTGTCCGCTCTGACAATGATTCATAGACAGCTCAATGTCCTAGTCATTATTACAAAGAGTCATGCCATGGATATGTTGATGAACAGTTACCGAGTTGCTTTATTCTTCTCTAAGTACGTACTCAATGTAGTTCAAGTGAGCGTCAGCCCAGTAGAGCTTGTCATTGGTGTAATCTATTGTGATTCCATTAGGCCATTCCAACTTTGTAGAAATGATAACAGTTTTGTTCTTGCCATCCATGCCAACTCTGCCAATGTATGGCTTGTCTCCCCAGTCTGTCCAGTAAATGTGCCTGTAAAAGCAAAGCAAAAAATAAATGTCAACTCGGAATCTCATATTTGTCCACATATTTGAAACAACTGCACCAGGAAAAGCCTAGAATTACTTCATCAATAACCAGTATATAACCTCTAGGGCAATGTTTCCCAACCAGTGTGCATAAATTATTTTTTTCTCTGGTCAAATCCTGAAAAATACTGGACACCCAATGGACCCCATTCAAGTCAATGGGATCCAGTGGGACCTGGTGGTCTCTGTTGTAAAAACAGTCCACTTGGCTTCCTTTTTTGGCACCAAACAGACTCTAAATAGGATGAAGCCCAACGGCCGTTTGAATGAGCCCTTAATTGCACCTGCAAATAAAAAAAAAAATAATAATAAAATAGGTCACATTCAATCATGCCATTAGCACAGCTTGGTTGGTAGCTGCCACCCAGCCAACAAATAACTTACTCTTACCCTTATATTACTGCACATCTAGGAAGAGTTGATTATAGGTCTCCAGGAATTTCAGGTAAAGACTCCTGTGTAACACCAGTCATTTTGGTTGTCATTCAACTTATCCAGTAGATGTATATATTAGAGAAAAATGCTCTTTAGTAGAGACAGGTGAGATACAGGAATACTTAAGGGCAAGCCATGCAGCCAAAATGGGGTACCTGGAGAAAGTAGGTCCAGCCCAGACTGGCTCAGAAGGGTTCTTAAGGGGTAATCCATCGAATAATACTTATCCCCTATCCACATGACTGCTAGGACCCTAGCTCCTCTACCCCCTTTGCAATCTCCAGAACGGGGCCCGTTTCTTACGTCGGAGTGTTTCGAGACAAAGTGGTCTGAGTGTGACAGCCCGCTTCACCAATCCCCATCTGCAGTGCTATCCCATCAGAGTTATAATACAGGCCCCGTTCTGGAAATTGTGGAGGGTCCCAGTGGTCAGACCCCCGCAACCATACACTTATCCCCTATCCTGTGGATAGGAAATAAGTTTTAGTCCAGGATAGCCCCTTTAACATTTCAAAAGGATATGTCTGCCGATTAGGATTGTGGGGGTCTGTCCTCTGAGTCCCCCACTGATCTCAGTGACATGGAGGACGCACTGCCTTCCCCTGTACAGTAGTGCCTTGGCCCCTTCATTCTTAGGATTAATGGGGTTGCCATAGGTTGGACTTCCATCAATCATAAAATGATGGCATATCCTACCAATAGGATAGGGGGGGGGGGGGGGGGGGAATAGAAAAAACTCCCTATTTACCTACTGTACCCCCGGTACCCTACTAAACTCCCCGTAGCTTCAGTTTGCCTCCATTAGATTTCTGAACTTCTCTGTTTTTTCCTGCTTCTAAGACAAGTGATTGGTGCAGGATCTGCTGGCTCAGCCAATCACTGACCAGACCATAAGGAATTGAAAAAGAGATGAGGGGGATCAGCAGGGGACGGGGTAGGTAAGTATGGCTTTTTTTTCCTTCTAACTTGCTTTGTGCCAGCAACATATTTTTTGCAGTATTGCTGGACTGACCCGGTAATGTGTGAGCTGAGTAGCAGTGGAGGTGTCGCCTCTCCACCAACCCTTTATTATTATCAAGCAAGATTATGGGTGGTTAATGAATGGCACATGACATTTATTATCTGATGAGTTTCTGGAGTAATGTGATTTTATTACACCAGCTCTTATGCAATGTTCCATGTCTTGATTATAATCCATTAAAACTCTTAAGTGTCAGGATGGACCACAAACCACAGGCAAAAAAAATCACTCTAATGAACTGTCGATGGCGACAGCAGAGACATAACAAATCCAGAGTTTGGAATACTAAAAGACGGCACATCTATCACGACTGCATAATAAATGTGAGTAATGTGCCCGCTCTGGCAGCTCTCCAACTCATTGGCTCCAATGTAATTAATACAAATAACCAGAAATGATTATCAAGAGGAAATTCAATCATTTAAGCAGAAATGGCCGCATTTCCTGAAGGGCTCCTGCATGCCAAGCTGAGGAAAATGCTAAGTAGATATTAATAAAAGGCGGCTTTGGTTTCATGCCTGCAGCTTGTTGTCTTTCAGGAAATCACCGATATACAGAGATACAGTAAAGTACCATATAATGAGAACAGTGCCATTTATTAGAGATGATCGAACTTACAGTAAATTCGATTCGTCACGAACTTCTCGGCTCGGCAGTTGCTGACTTATCCTGCATAAATTAGTTCAGCTTTCAGGTGCTCCCCTGGGCTGGAAAAGGTGGATACAGTCCTAGGAGACTCTTTCCTAGGACTGTATCCACCTTTTCCAGCCCACCGGAGCACTGGAAAGCTGAACTAATTTATGCAGGAAAAGTCAGCAACTGCCGAGCCGAGAAGTTCGTGACAAATCAAATTTACTGTAAGTTCGCTCATCTCTACCATTTATAACAAGCAATAACAGGCAGCGCTCTGTCTGACATGTCGTACCCTTTCTTCGGATAAACCACAATAGCTCTAGGACGCTGAAAGCAGAAGGTGTTATTGACGTCTGCGCAGCGGTCAACCAGTCTCTTCCTGAACCTTCCATCCAGCTCCGCAACACTGATACAGTTCTTGTAGGAGTCCACCCAATAGAGTTTTCTAGGATTGCAATAAAATGAATTAGTGTTCCGTGCTACAGCCCAGAAGGTTATGTGCAAAAATTAGCAAGAAGGGTAGGAAAAAAAAGGATATGCTCCTTATGAAACAGCACCACTTCTGTTCATGGCTGAGTCTGGTATTGCAGCTATTCATGAAAGCAGTGGCCTCCAAACTGTGGCCCTCCAGAATTTTCAAAAATACAACTCCTAGTGTGCCCTGACAGCCATAGTTTGGAGACCACAGCGCTATCGTGACTATGCAGCAGTACAAGAAGTTCATGAACAAAAATACAGCGTTCATAAACAAGGCACCTCTAAAATGTATCTAACTATCTATCTATCTGATGTAACATTTCCAGTATTTAGCTGCTGTATGCTAAAGAGGAAGTTGTGTATAGTTTTTTTCTAGTCTGACCACAGTGCTCTCTGCTGCCACCTCTGTTCGTGTCAGGAACTGCCCAGAGCAGGAGAGGTTTGCTATGAGGATTTGCTCCTACTCTGGACAGTTCCTGACATGGACAGAGGTGTCAGCAGAGAGCACTGTGGTCAGACAGAAAAGAACCACACAACTTCCTCTGTGGTATACAGCAGCTGATAAGGACTGGAAGGATTAAGATTTACAAATAATTTATAAATCTGTATCATTTTCTGGCACCAGTTGATTTTAAAACATTGAAAAATCTCCCTATTCCCCTGTACAAATGCATGAACGTCCAGCCGGATTTATGAACATGTTCTTATCAGGGAGACTGGGGTCAGCAGCTGCCAGTAAGATCTAGCACAGTGTTTCCCAACCAAGGTGCCTCCAGCTGTTGCAAAACTACAACTCCCAGCATGCCGGGACAGCCGTTGGCTTCAACGCATGGGTCCGACTGCTATCTCTTCACTTGCCAAGGCCACACCCCTGAGGATCTGATTCCCTAATGAGATTTAATGATGATGATCTGTCAGGGCTATTTACTCGATTTAAGTGGCTACTTATGGCCCCATTAAAAGAATCACCTATCCGCCAAGGAACGAGCAATCACTTGTTCATCGACTGATGGCTGGGATTGCACAAATCATCATTGACCAAGCGCACATTTCCCTGAGAAAAAAAGGGAATGTACATCTGCCAATGAAGTAAGTGAAATAAGTTAAAGGGGTACTACCGTGGAAAACTTTTTATTTTTTAAATAAACTGGTGCCAGAAAGTTAAACAGATTTGTAAATTAGGGAAAAAAAGGTACCAAATGCCTCTAGACTAATACCATACAATGGTACATGATGATGGAATTACAGAAAAAATAATAAATCGGACTGTGCTTCACTTTAAATGATGTACAAATTTAATATAAATTAATATAAAATATGACATAAAATAAATAATGCAAATCTAATACATAAATGCCTCCTACCACAGGGCCCTTGTGGGGAGGTATGATATTTAAATACAAAGCATATATTAAAAGATGTTAAAATATAGCATGTGGATTATGTTCTACCGCTATCCCAATATATTGCAAACCGACATAGTGTACTTTTGTGCGGTACACTCCGTTCTCATGTGATCTAGAACAGTTCACAAAGTGATATAGTTACCAACTCCTAATGGTGGTTTTGGCTGGACGTCCACATGCTATATTTTAACATCTTTTAATATATGCTTTGTATTTAAATATCATACCTCCCCACAAGGGCCCTGTGGTAGGAGGCATTTATGTATTAGATTTGCATTATTTATTTTATGTCATATTTTATATTAATTTATATTAAATTTGTACATCATTTAAAGTGAAGCGCAGTCCGATTTATTATTTTTTCTGTAATTCCATCATCATGTACCATTGTATGGTATTAGTCTAGAGGCATTTGGTACCTTTTTTTCCCTTATATATTATTTTGTACTAGTATTTTATTTGGTGTAAATACTTTCCATTTAGCCTCGATTAATTTATATTGTGAGCTGCACATACCCTATTTTTTTATTTTTTTTTAGATTTGTAAATTACTTCTATTTAAAAATCTTAATCCTTCCAGTACTTTTTCGGGGTTATATACTACAGAGGAAATGCTTATCTTTTTAGATTTCTCTGATGTCATGACCACAGTGCTCTCTGCTGACCTCTGCTGTCTATTTTAGGTACTGTCCAGAGCAGCATATGTTTGCTATGGGGATTTTCTCCTGTTCTGGACCGTTCTTAAAATGGACAGCAGAGGTCAGTAGAGAGCACTGTGGTCATGACATCAGAGAAATCTAAAAAGAAAAACATTTCCTCTGTAGTATACAGCCCCTAAAAAGTACTGGAAGGATTAAGATTTTTAAATAGAAGTAATTTACAAATCTGTTTAACTTTCTGGCACCAGTTAATAAAAAAAAAAAAAAAAAAAAAAAGTTTTCCACGGTAGTACCCCTTTAAAAATAACACAAATGATCCAGCAATTGTTTGTAGGGCTCTGGCACAATCATTATGCGGTGTACAGGGTTCATTGAACAAGCGAAGATCTGCTACATCAACGCTCAGATATCCTTTGAGACAGTGTTTCCTGACCAGGGTGCCTCCAGCTGTGGCAAAACTAAAACTCCCAGCATGCCTGGACAGCCAACGGCATTTTGAGTTATCAAAACTTTATTGTATAGTTGTGATTGTGAACAGCAATAGTCTATTTGAATACATTGACTTTTTAGTTGTGTACTTGGTTCCTACTTTCTTACCTGCCGACCCAATCGACCGCCAAGCCTTCCCCGCTGAGTATATCAGTGCTAATGATTGTCTCTTTGTTGGTTCCATTGAGGAACATTCTCTCCAAAACTCTCCTCCCCACATCAATCCAGTACAATCGTTCTTCTACCCGATCAAAGTCCAGGGCCACCACATTGCTCAGCCCTTGTAAGATGAGGGAATAAGACAGCCTATCCACTGTCAGGTTTCTCAGATAATAGCGGTTACTGAATATAAGATAAGGGGCAATGTTGCTATTTTGGCGGCAGCTTTTCCCGTCGGGTTCCCTGATGTAGCCGGGAGCACACTTGCAGATGTAGGAGCCGGCGGTGTTCTCACAGTTTTGGCTGCATACCCAAGGAGACTCTGCACACTCATCTATATCATCACAGGTTCGCTTATCGGACATGAGCCTGTATCCAGGCCGACAGCTACAGATGAAGCTGGTCTGTGTATCTGTACAGTTGTGATCACAGCCGCTGATAGAAGGATCCGTGCATTCATTCACACCTGGACAAGAGAATACAAGGGGTTAAAGGGGTACACCTCTGGAAAACATTAGTTTTTAAATCAACTGGTGCCAGAAACTTAAACAGATTTGTAAATCACTTCTATTAAAAAATCTTAATCCTTCCAGTACTTATAAGCTGTTGCATGCTCCACAGGAAGTTATTTTCTTTTTGAATTTCCTTTCTGCCTGACCACAGTGCTCTCTGCTGACACCTCTGTCCATTTTAGGAACTGTCCAGAGCAGGATAGGTATTCTATGGGATTTGCTCCTACTCTGGACAGTTCCTAAAAGAGACAGAGGTGTCAGCTCCTGTGGAGCATACAGCAGCTGATAAGTACTGGAAGGATTCAGATTTTTTTTATAGAATTAATTTACAAATCTGTTTAACTTTCCGGCTCCAGTTGATTTAAAAAAAAGTTTTCCAGTGGAGTACGCTTTGGTTATTGTAGGAGTATTGAGAGGGTGGGATATGAGGTCTGGATATAAGGAGGAGATAAGAGCATGTGATATAAAGATGGAATATGAGTATGAAATATGAGGAGGGCAAATGAATTCATGATATGAGGACGGGATATTAGGTCGAGATATAAGGACAGGGTATGAGGTCAGGATATTAAGGGGAGACATAAAGGCAGGATATTAAGTCAAGATAGGATGACGGGATATGAAGTTGAGATAGGAGGATGGGATGTGAGGTCAGGATATTAGGACAAGATATGAGGATGGGATATGAGGAGGGCATATAGAGTTGAGATGTGAGAATGGGATATGAGGATGGGATATGAGGATGGGATATGAGGATGGGATATGAGGATGGGATATGAGGAGGGCATATAGAGTTGAGATGTGAGAATGGGATATGAGGATGAGATATAAGGATGGGATATGAGCACAGGATATGAGGGCAAAACATAAGAAGAGGATATGAGTTCTGGATATTAGGGCGAGATATAAGGATTGGATATGAAGTATAGATAGGAGGATGGGATTTGAGGGCAAGATATCAGGATGGGATATCAGGATGGGATATGAGGACGGGATATGAAGTTGAGATATGAGGATGGGATATTAGGGCACTTTTGCTTTTCCTCTCCTACAAGGCTTAGGTAGGAAGACCGGGCAACATCGGGTACTCTGCTAGTTTCTAACAAACCATGTTTAAAATGTTGATTATTTGCATGTGTTAATGCAACAGTGTACTGTAGTGTTTCCCAAGCAGGGTGCCTCCAGCTGTTGCAAAACTACAACTTCTAGCATGCCCACCCTGTCCAGGCATGCTGGGAGTTGAAGTTTTGCAACAGCTGGAGGCACCCTGCTTGGGAAACACTGGTGTAGTGTAATATTGACTTCATTTTGCATGGTACAGCGGTCACTTTTATATAAGAATCCTTCAACGCACCACAGCCTTTCTCATCGCTGTTATCCGAGCATTCATCAAGCCTGTTGCAGACTTTGACAGCTTCAATACAGTGGCCATTGTCACATTTAAAGAAGTTGGGAGCACAGGTCGCCTCCGGTGTACTGCAAAGATGTTCCAGTTCATCGGACTCGTCCCCGCAGTCATTGTCTCCATCGCAGACATAGGCCCTGGTAATACAACGGCCGTTCTGACAAGTGAACTGTTGCTGCTGACAAGGCGGATAGCTGCACCCGCTTTCATCGCTGTTATCTCCACAGTCATTGCGTCTGTCACACCTAGGAGATCAAGCTATTGATTAGAGGCATTACAGAAAAATGGTGGCCATTCATGCGGCGAGCGCCTGACTGACATGAGAGACGGCGCTGGCAATTAAGGCAATGTGCTGAAAATACAAAATGTAGCGTCTAATCTCTCCATGTCATCCAGACTACTTCAGTGAAAGACTGTCCACTGGAATCTACCGGCATACAAAATGAATACACACAGGATTACTTGTTAGTCAGTCTATATGTTTATCTTATAGATAACCCTCTGCTACAATATGATTAAAAAAGAAAAAAAACAGCAAAGAAATCTACACAATCATCTATAAGCAAATTAGGCCCTATGTCACATATGTTATATAGTAAATACATAATTCCTTATGTAACCTACCTGGCATATATGTAATTGATCAAAGTGTTAATATGGTTAATTATAAATCAATTTAAAATACAAATACACTTCTTATCAATACAAGATACATTAATGCTCTGTTCTATTCTGGTTCCATACACCTTGAGGGAAACTGAATATAGTTAATTAAAGGGGTACTCTGGAGGAAAAAGAATACTACAGAGGAAGTTGTGTAGTTCATTCCAGTCTGACCACAGTGCTCTCTGCTGCCACCTCTGTCTGTGTCGGGAACTGTCCGGAGCAGGAGAGATTCACTTTGGGAATTTGCTCCTACTCTGGACAGTTCCTGACATGGACAGAGGTGTCAGCAGAGAGCACTGTGGTCAGACTGAAAAGAACAACTCAACTTCCTTTGGCGCATACAGCAGCTGATAAGTAGTTCAAGGATTAAGAAATAGAAGTAATTTACAAATCTGTATAATTTTCTGCCACCAGTTGATTTGAAAACATTTTTTACCTCTGGAGTACCCCATTAAAGCTAATGGACGATCTAGCACCACGATTATTTGTATATATGTGTACTTTTATTTCAACAATTGCCACTCTCCTTTTCGGACACAGTGATCCGAATTCCCTATACCTGTCCCAATCATTTTGCAAAACTTTTGAGATGTCAGTGACACGCTAAAATTTATGATCGGTTGGGGTCTTAGTGCTGAGACCCCACTGATTATTAGAATAAGCAGGGAGAAGAGAGCAGTCATTAACTTCACTCCCCAGCTCACTGAGACCTTAGTCCAGTTGCACTAGATGGACTCAATAGACTTATAATAGATGCATGAACATATTAAAGGGTCCTATTTTATGTGCCGAGGCGTAAAACAGTGCCCATCCTGTAGATCTAGTTGCTTACTAAGCCTATTACAAGGCTCCAGCCAGGGCCGGCTCTGCCTATAGGCAAGATAGACAGCTGCCTAGAGTACCCTCTTGATGGAGGCACCACTCTGCCTGCCGCAAGAAAGTTAGACAACCAGCAATCCGAACCAAGGAGGAGGTTTGTTATAGTGTCAGGCCAGTAGTAAGCTAATTACATGTGGAGGAGGTTTGTTACAGTGTGTCACCCCATTAGTTAGCTAGTTACATGAGGAGGAGGTTTGTTACAGTGTGTCACCCCAGTAAATAGCTAGTTACATGAGGAGGGGACTTGTTACAGTGTGTGATCCCATTAGTTAGCTAGTTACATGAGGAGGGGACTTGTTACAGTGTGTCACCCCAGGAGTATGGCGGGGCGTGTCAAAGGGCGGGCCAATGGGCCGAGTCAAGGGGGCGGCAAAATTAGCTTTTGCCTAGGGTGGCAAAAATCCTTGCATCAGCCCTGGCTCCAGATTTGTGTGGAGAAGGCAACACAAATGACTGGTGGAACATTTGGACAGCCCTCCACTTCCATCATTCTTCGGCTGCACATCCCCCATTATACAGGAAGATGTGAAGCCAGCAAAAGATCATTTTTAAGTAGGTCAGAAAAGATCCATCAGCTAATAAATGAGCGAATCTCTGTCCCTATTACACAGGGTGATATCGGCCTGGTCAGCTAATAATCGCTCCAAGTAATAGGGCCATAAGACATGGGATTTGTAATTGGAAAATGTAGCCATATTGGATCCAAATTTTCTATATTTTTCCTTAAAGAACTGTGAGTTTGAATTAAAGGGGTACTCCGGTGAAAAACATATTTTTTTTAAAATCAATTGGTGCCAGAAAGTTAAACAGATTTGTAAATTAAGATACGTAAAAAAGAAATTGGGGATGTGCAGCTCACAATTAGCTAACCGAGGTAAGAGGGCTGTACACCTACACATGGTGTTAGAAAGTAGCAGAGAAATTGTTTAAACAGTAGCCAACCCCTCAAAGTTAGCATCAGTTACCTGATACAAAGATGAAAAATGATAATAATAAAAACTGGATCGTGCTTCAATTATAATATGAAAATGTAAATTTATTACACAATTTAAAATATATAATTTTTTATCAGTATATCCTCAAAGCACAGGGCCCTTGTGCCGAGGGAATTAAAATATAAAAATAAGATAAAATAACAATATCAACAATCACCGATAGCTTGCATGGAAAAATTGACAATTTAATGTCACTTTTGATGGTCCGGCCTCCGGTAATCCGGAAAATGAGCTCAAGTCCTATATGGACAATCACCGATTGTATCAGGTAACTGATGCTAACTTTGAGGGGTTGGCTACTGTTTAAACAGATTTGTAAATTACTTCTATTAAAAAATCTTAACCCTTCCAGTACTTATCAGCTGCTGTATGCTAAAGAGGAAGTTCTTTTCTTTTTAAATTTATTTTCTGTCTGACCACAGTGCTCTCTGCTGACACCTCTGTCCATGTCAGGAACTGTCTGTCCAGAGCAGGATAGGTTTGCTATGGGGATTCGCTCCTGCTCTGGACAGTTCTGGACATGGACAGAGGTGTCAGCAGAGAGCACTGTAGTCAGACAGAAAAAAAAAAAAGAAATTCCTCAGTAGCATACAACAGCTGATAAGTACTGGAAGGAGTAAGATTTTTTTTAATAGAAGTAATTTACAAATCTGTTTAACGTTCTGGCGCCAGTTGATTAAAAAAAAAATGTCACCCCTTTAAGTCTAAACTATTGCTAGTGGTTTTACTAAGCCTCTTTGTTTCTGTTGTGCACACTCTAGCGCAGTGTTTCCCAACCGGAGAGCCTTCAGCTGTTGCAAAACTACAACTCCCAGCATGCCCGGACAGCAACAACTGGCAAGTTAGGCTAGATACACACGGCCGTTTGCATCCGACCCGTTAAGGGTCCGATTGGCTCTTTCTTTCTTTTTTTAAACCAATCAGACTCTAAAACAGGTCGAATGCAAACGTCTACTACTGGGTCCCGATGGACCCCATTCACTTGCATGGGGTCTGTCGATGATTCGGTAATTTTACAGGAATTTAGTGGAGAAAAAATAGTGCTTGCACTATTTTTTTCTAAGCTAAACTCCCCTCCTTCTGGCCGAATTGAAGACGGAACTCCAAATAATGGAGTCTGATGGCAATGTAAACGAGGCCTTAACAGCAGCACTTCAGAAGCAGGTACTGCATGGGGCTAACCGCAACGCAACTGCAATACAAACACACGGTCACCTGATTGTTGGGTTTCAACCATACATTCTGTTCAAATGACAAATAGCGCTTTCACGTACCTGAAGCTGCTTCGTATACAGAGGCCATTACTGCAAGAGAACTCAGTGCTGGTGCAAGTCCGCCTTGTACAATTCTGGTGTTCATCGTAGGCATCGGAGCAGTCCGAATCTCCATCACAGACCCAGTTTTGTGGAATGCACCTTCTTTCGGGGGGGCGGTTGTTTATGCAGGTAAACTCTGTTGGGGCACAGCTGCGGTTGGCTGACAGAAAGAAACAGAAAAGTAAATCTCCAAAACCAGTTAAGGAGGCTAAAGTACCAGAGAAAGATGCTGGACATTTTCCCCTGATGAAGCTCAAGAGCGAAACGTACGTTGGGGTAAGTGCATGCCGGTATTGACTCAGCATTGGACTCCTACTATCTTTTATTCTTGTGATTGTGGTATGGGGTCTACATAACTAGGGGTTAATGTTCCTTATATACATCTTCTCTGATGCTAATTATACCCTATTGGTATATGGTAATGGATATGTTTTATCCATTACTCTAATCTAGGATATCAATGCTATTGTCTGTATCCTGTGCATGTCTCCAGCAATGTATTTAGTGCCTTTAGCCTTTTAGTACATGTTTTTTATGTCTATCATTGTATTTCTACTAAAGATTTATATTGTTTTCCACATTTTTTGTGCTATGCACTTTTTCTTGGAGGTTTATGTAACACATTCATAAACAGGCTAGGTTCACATTTACAAGTAGCAGTGGCATGCTAAGTGACCTATTTCCACATGTGTTTTACCACAAATAACCACAGTTTTGGCAAAATGTAATAAAATTAAAGTACGAAAGACGGTCATGCCCCATAAATGATTTTTTAATTCACATTTGCAATATGTCTTCCTTATGTTGACATCATTTATTAAACATATTTTTTAACGTTTTTGTAAAGTTTGAGAACTTTTCATTTTTTTTAAGTTAGAGAAATTTAGCAACAATTTCCCATATTTTCAAGAAAATTTCAAAATCTTAAATGTTTATACCACAAATTACCACAGTTTCGAAAAATTTTTAAATGTTAAATTCCCTGCTTGTACGAAAGATAGTCATTCCAAATAAATGATTTATTAATTCACATTTACAATACCTTTACTTTATTTTGACATTTATTAAACATTCTTTTACTTTTTTAAAGAAAGTTAGAGAAATCTAGCAGCAATTTTCCATACTGTCAAGAAAATGTCAAAATCTGAATTTTGATCACCACCATTTTGGAAAAACGGAAATTTTTCGAAATTCTCTGCTGGTGCAAGAATTCTCTGCTTGTTCATGCCACGTGAATTAGTTATTCTTTTCACATTCACAATAAGTTTACATTATGTGGACATCATTTATTAAAGATTCTTTAACTTTTTTGGAAAGTTTAAGAACCTATTTATAGAAAGTTAGAAAAATTTTGCAGTAATTTGGTTGGGAAACAGAGCGGAGACTAACTGGCTTCTGTAGAAATGACTACCATCCGCACCCCAAAATCGCATTGTGGGGTGCTGATGGAAGGAAGGAGGAGCCAAGAAACCTTTGAATACATTTGGAGAAATAGATAAATTAAACCAACCCTTGCACCAATATAGTAAATTCAGCAGCAGAACTCTTACCACAATTGTGCCTCTGGTCCTCATCACTCATGTCCCCACAGTCATTGTCACCATCACAGACCCATGTTGCTGGGATACATCGGGCATCATCGCACCTAAACTGGTAACTTGAACATGTCCTCTCATGAGCCACTGCAATTCATGGACACAATTGGTGAGTGTTCATAGAAAAGAGGTAGATATAAGGCCAAAAACCTAGCCTCAAATGCAAGACTTTCTCCAGCCATAGAAGCACACAATCAGACATGATGAATTCCATTGTTAGAGTTAAGTAAAGGTGGCCATACATCTTCAATAGCTGTTGGTGAACATTCATTTGACCCACTCCATACACATTTATGTTGGGAATGGCTAAATGTTCCTGTGTTCTCAATTAAGAGAAGAGGGATCAGCTGCTGCCAGACTCTTCTTGTTCCCAACCTCATCTGGAAGAGTTGGGTGGACCTCATGCACTTAGAACAGGGCTTCCTCACCAGCGGACCCATGAAGATGTAAGGGCCTTACCGACAAACACATACTACTGTGCAATATCTAATACTACCATGCCACACCAATATTGCTTCCAACATCTACAGCCAACTACAAACCAAGACCACAGCGCAGCAATAAATACTTCTTGTCCTGTAGTAAACAAACAGCACAGTGCAGCAATAAATACTTCTTGTCCTGTAGTAAACAAACAGCACAGTGCAGCAATAAATACTTCTCTACCTGTAGTAAACAAACAGCAGAATGCAGCAATAAATACTTCTCTACCTGTAGTAAACAAACAGCAGAGTGCAGCAATAAATACTTCTTGTCCTGTAGTAAACAAACAGCACAGTGCAGCAATAAATACTTCTCTACCTGTAGTAAACAAACAGCAGAGTGCAGCAATAAATACTTCTCCACCTGTAGTAAACAAACAGCAGAGTGCAGCAATAAATACTTCTCCACCTGTAGTAAACAAACAGCACAGTGCAGCAATAAATACTTCTCCACCTGTAGTAAACAAACAGCACAGTGCAGCAATAAATACTTCTCCACCTGCAGTAAACAAACAGCATAGTGCAGCAATAAATACTTCTCTACCTGTAGTAAACAAACAGCACAGTGCAGCAATAAATACTTCTCCACCTGTAGTAAACAAACAGCAGAATGCCGCAATAAATACTTCTCCACCTGTAGTAAACAAACAGCACAGTGCAGCAATAAATACTTCTCTACCTGTAGTAAAAAAACAGCACAGTGCAGCAATAAATACTTCTCCACCTGTAGTAAACAAACAGCACAGTGCAGCAATAAATACTTCTCTACCTGTAGTAAACAAACAGCACAGTGCAGCAATAAATACTTCTCTACCTGTAGTAAACAAACAGCAGAGTGCAGCAATAAATACTTCTCCACCTGTAGCAAACAAACAGCACAGTGCAGCAATAAATACTTCTCTACCTGCAGTAAACAAACAGCACAGTGCAGCAATAAATACTTCTCCACCTGTAGTAAACAAACAGCAGAGTGCAGCAATAAATACTTCTCCACCTGTAGTAAACAAACAGCACAGTGCAGCAATAAATACTTTTCCACCGGCAGTAAACAAACAGCACAGTGCAGCAATAAATACTTCTCCTCCTGCAGTAAACAAACAGCAGAATGCAGCAATAAATACTTCTCCACCTGTAGTAAACAAACAGCACAGTGCAGCAACAAATACTTCTCCACCTGCAGTAAACAAACAGCACAGTACAGCAATAAATAATTCTCCACATGTAGTAAACAAACAGCACAGTGCAGCAATAAATAATTCTCCACCTGTAGTAAACAAACAGCACAGTGCAGCAATAAATACTTCTCCACCTGCAGTAAACAAACAGCACAGTGCAGCAATAAATACTTCTCCACCTGTAGTAAACAAACAGCACAGTACAGCAATAAATACTTCTCTACCTGTAGTAAACAAACAGCAGAGTGCAGCAATAAATATTTCTCCACCTGTAGTAAACAAACAGCAGAGTGCAGCAATAAATACTTCTCCACCTGTAGTAAACAAACAGCACAGTGCAGCAATAAATACTTTTCTACCTGTAGTAAACAAACAGCACAGTGCAGCAATAAATACTTTTCAACCTGCAGTAAACAAACAGCAGAGTGCAGCAATAAATACTTCTCCACCTGTAGTAAACAAACAGCACAGTGCAGCAATAAATACTTCTCTACCTGTAGTAAACAAACAGCACAGTGCAGCAATAAATACTTCTCCACCTGTAGTAAACAAACAGCACAGTGCAGCAATAAATACTTCTCCACCTGTAGTAAACAAACAGCACAGTGCAGCAATAAATACTTCTCTACCTGTAGTAAACAAACAGCAGAGTGCTGCAATAAATACTTCTCTACCTGTAGTAAACAAACAGCAGAGTGCAGCAATAAATACTTCTCCACTTGTAGTAAACAAACAGCACAGTGCAGCAACAAATACTTCTCCACCTGTAGTAAACAAACAGCAGAGTGCTGCAATAAATACTTCTCTACCTGTAGTAAACAAACAGCACAGTGCAGCAATAAATACTTCTCCACCTGTAGTAAACAAACAGCAGAGTGCAGCAATAAATACTTCTCCACCTGTAGTAAACAAACAGCACAGTGCAGCAATAAATACTTTTCCACCTGCAGTAAACAAACAGCAGAGTGCAGCAATAAATACTTCTCTACCTGTAGTAAACAAACAGCAGAGTGCAGCAATAAATACTTCTCCACCTGCAGTAAACAAACAGCAGAGTGCAGCAATAAATACTTCTCCACCTGCAGTAAACAAACAGCAGAGTGCAGCAATAAATACTTCTCCACCTGCAGTAAACAAACAGCAGAATGCAGCAATAAATACTTCTCCACCTGTAGTAAACAAACAGCACAGTGCAGCAATAAATACTTCTCTACCTGCAGTAAACAAACAGCAGAGTGCAGCAATAAATACTTCTCCACCTGCAGTAAACAAACAGCACAGTGCAGCAATAAATACTTCTCCACCTGTAGTAAACAAACAGCACAGTGCAGCAATAAATACTTCTCCACCTGTAGTAAACAAACAGCACAGTGCAGCAATAAATACTTCTCTACCTGTAGTAAACAAACAGCACAGTGCAGCAACAAATACTTCTCCACCTGTAGTAAACAAACAGCACAGTGCAGCAATAAATACTTCTCTACCTGTAGTAAACAAACAGCACAGTGCAGCAATAAATACTTCTCCACCTGCAGTAAACAAACAGCAGAATGCAGCAATAAATACTTCTCCACCTGTAGTAAACAAACAGCACAGTGCAGCAATAAATACTTCTCTACCTGCAGTAAACAAACAGCAGAGTGCAGCAATAAATACTTCTCCACCTGCAGTAAACAAACAGCACAGTGCAGCAATAAATACTTCTCCACCTGTAGTAAACAAACAGCACAGTGCAGCAATAAATACTTCTCCACCTGTAGTAAACAAACAGCACAGTGCAGCAATAAATACTTCTCTACCTGTAGTAAACAAACAGCACAGTGCAGCAACAAATACTTCTCCACCTGTAGTAAACAAACAGCAGAGTGCTGCAATAAATACTTCTCTACCTGTAGTAAACAAACAGCACAGTGCAGCAATAAATACTTCTCCACCTGTAGTAAACAAACAGCAGAGTGCAGCAATAAATACTTCTCCACCTGTAGTAAACAAACAGCACAGTGCAGCAATAAATACTTTTCTACCTGTAGTAAACAAACAGCACAGTGCAGCAATAAATACTTTTCAACCTGCAGTAAACAAACAGCAGAGTGCAGCAATAAATACTTCTCCACCTGTAGTAAACAAACAGCACAGTGCAGCAATAAATACTTCTCTACCTGTAGTAAACAAACAGCACAGTGCAGCAACAAATACTTCTCCACCTGTAGTAAACAAACAGCAGAGTGCTGCAATAAATACTTCTCCACCTGTAGTAAACAAACAGCACAGTGCAGCAATAAATACTTCTCTACCTGTAGTAAACAAACAGCACAGTGCAGCAACAAATACTTCTCCACCTGTAGTAAACAAACAGCAGAGTGCTGCAATAAATACTTCTCTACCTGTAGTAAACAAACAGCACAGTGCAGCAATAAATACTTCTCCACCTGTAGTAAACAAACAGCAGAGTGCTGCAATAAATACTTCTCCACCTGTAGTAAACAAACAGCAGAGTGCTGCAATAAATACTTCTCTACCTGTAGTAAACAAACAGCACAGTGCAGCAATAAATACTTCTCCACCTGTAGTAAACAAACAGCAGAGTGCAGCAATAAATACTTCTCCACCTGCAGTAAACAAACAGCAGAATGCAGCAATAAATACTTCTCCACATGTAGTAAACAAACAGCACAGTGCAGCAATAAATACTTCTCTACCTGTAGTAAACAAACAGCAGAGTGCAGCAATAAATACTTCTCCACCTGCAGTAAACAAACAGCACAGTGCAGCAATAAATACTTTTCCACCTGCAGTAAACAAACAGCACAGTGCAGCAATAAATACTTCTCCACCTGCAGTAAACAAACAGCAGAATGCAGCAATAAATACTTCTCCACCTGTAGTAAACAAACAGCACAGTGCAGCAATAAATACTTCTCTACCTGCAGTAAACAAACAGCAGAGTGCAGCAATAAATACTTCTCCACCTGCAGTAAACAAACAGCACAGTGCAGCAATAAATACTTCTCTACCTGCAGTAAACAAACAGCAGAGTGCAGCAATAAATACTTCTCCACCTGCAGTAAACAAACAGCACAGTGCAGCAATAAATACTTCTCCACCTGTAGTAAACAAACAGCACAGTGCAGCAATAAATACTTCTCCACCTGTAGTAAACAAACAGCACAGTGCAGCAATAAATACTTCTCTACCTGTAGTAAACAAACAGCACAGTGCAGCAACAAATACTTCTCCACCTGTAGTAAACAAACAGCAGAGTGCTGCAATAAATACTTCTCTACCTGTAGTAAACAAACAGCACAGTGCAGCAATAAATACTTCTCCACCTGTAGTAAACAAACAGCAGAGTGCAGCAATAAATACTTCTCCACCTGTAGTAAACAAACAGCACAGTGCAGCAATAAATACTTTTCTACCTGTAGTAAACAAACAGCACAGTGCAGCAATAAATACTTTTCAACCTGCAGTAAACAAACAGCAGAGTGCAGCAATAAATACTTCTCCACCTGTAGTAAACAAACAGCACAGTGCAGCAATAAATACTTCTCTACCTGTAGTAAACAAACAGCACAGTGCAGCAACAAATACTTCTCCACCTGTAGTAAACAAACAGCAGAGTGCTGCAATAAATACTTCTCCACCTGTAGTAAACAAACAGCACAGTGCAGCAATAAATACTTCTCTACCTGTAGTAAACAAACAGCACAGTGCAGCAACAAATACTTCTCCACCTGTAGTAAACAAACAGCAGAGTGCTGCAATAAATACTTCTCTACCTGTAGTAAACAAACAGCACAGTGCAGCAATAAATACTTCTCCACCTGTAGTAAACAAACAGCAGAGTGCAGCAACAAATACTTCTCCACCTGTAGTAAACAAACAGCAGAGTGCTGCAATAAATACTTCTCTACCTGTAGTAAACAAACAGCACAGTGCAGCAATAAATACTTCTCCACCTGTAGTAAACAAACAGCAGAGTGCAGCAATAAATACTTCTCCACCTGCAGTAAACAAACAGCAGAATGCAGCAATAAATACTTCTCCACATGTAGTAAACAAACAGCACAGTGCAGCAATAAATACTTCTCTACCTGTAGTAAACAAACAGCAGAGTGCAGCAATAAATACTTCTCCACCTGCAGTAAACAAACAGCACAGTGCAGCAATAAATACTTTTCCACCTGCAGTAAACAAACAGCACAGTGCAGCAATAAATACTTCTCCACCTGCAGTAAACAAACAGCAGAATGCAGCAATAAATACTTCTCCACCTGTAGTAAACAAACAGCACAGTGCAGCAATAAATACTTCTCTACCTGCAGTAAACAAACAGCAGAGTGCAGCAATAAATACTTCTCCACCTGCAGTAAACAAACAGCACAGTGCAGCAATAAATACTTCTCCACCTGTAGTAAACAAACAGCACAGTGCAGCAATAAATACTTCTCCACCTGTAGTAAACAAACAGCACAGTGCAGCAACAAATACGGTCCCCCTGTAAAAAAAACGACATCACAGTGCAGCAGCCCTGTCGCCATTCCAATCCCTTTACCCACCTGGCAGTTTTCACCAAAAACATAGGCAATCAAATAATAAATATCTGCTTACATGTGCCACAAACATTAAAGGGGTTATCCAGGGAAAAAACTTTTCTTTTATATATATCAACTGGATCCAGAAAGTTAAACAGATTTGTAAATTACTTCTATGAAAAAATCTTAATACTTTCAATAATTATCAGCTGCTGAAGTTGAGTTGTTGTTTTCTGTCTGGCAACAGTGCTCTCTGCTGACATCTCTGCTTGTCTCGGGAACTGCACAGAGTAGAAGAGGTTTGCTATGGGGATTTGCTTCTAAACTGGGCGGTTCACGAGACACGTGTCATCAGAGAGCACTTAGACAGAAAAGAATAACTCAACTTCAGCAGCTCATAGGTACTGAAAGGATTAAGATTTTTTTTTAATAGAAGTCATTTTCAAATCTTTTTAACTTTCTGGAGCCAGTTGATATATATAAAAAAGTTTTTTTCCTGGATAACCCCTTTAACATAGCATATGTTAGACATGTTAGAAGTTGTGGAATAAAAGAAGAGATATGAGTGCAGGATCAGAGTAGACAGGGTGGATTCTTGTCTGTTATACGCACATCAGCAAAGTAGCTTTACAGATAAAATAAACTTTTAATAAAGATGTCGCAAAGTTGTTCTTCGTTCATTATAGAGCAGAGGTGTCCAAACTGCGGCCCTCCAGATGTTGCAAAACTACAACTTCCAGCATGCCCGGACAGCCAACGGCTGTCCGGGCATGCTGGGAGTTGTAGTTTTGCAACATCTGGAGGGCCGCAGTTTGGACACCACTGTTATAGAGGTACTGGAGGAATAAACAGATGGGGTTGTAAAGACATACAAAGCCTTTCATTTTCTTTCACATCTGTCATTTTACAGTCGGACCTACTGTTCCCGGACCCTTACCACACGATGCTGGTTCATCAGAGCCGTCTGCACAGTCTACTCCTTGATCACAGTACCAGTGACCAGGAATACAACGCCCCGAGGCACAGCGGAATTCACTTTCTGTACACGTAAGGGTAGCTGGAATAGAATCAAATTGACAAGTTACCTTTCAATTTTATACTGGTCTGTGTAATACACTGATGGCCAGAGAGAGCTGCTACCTGTTATTGGGGGGTTCTGAGTGTGACCCTGACCGGACATATGAAAAGAGTTGTTCTCTATCCCCTCATAGGGTTACTCTTAAATGAGCACTGTCAGATACAAAAAAATTTTGATATGTTGTAAAGCATGCAAAACCAATAGGTTTTGCAATTTCTTTGATAAGGAAATTTTCTGTATTTTATATTGAAAAATCCAGTCAAACAACTGCCCCCCCCCCGCCTGCTTGGACACATACTAGTCCTACTGTGTCCATGCATCATCACCTATGTCATGGACACACTTCTTTGATTGACAGCTGTGAGCGCAGGGCTCAGAGCTGGTGGAAAAATCCTCCCACTGTCATCTTGTGTCCTGTTACTGTCAGTGAGGACAAGCTGGGAGTTGTAGTTTTTCTAATGCTAGGGGAGATGCTAGCATATCTTCAACGTGTGTTCCTACCCTTTGGGTCCATTCACATGTGCGTATTTTCAGCTGCCTTTTTTTTCTGCTGCTTATTTTGTACTTTTTTTTTTTTTTTTTTTTGCTGCTTATTCTCTGCTGGTAAGCCAATGACAAAAAAAAATGAAAAGCATAAAATCAGCTGCAGAAAATCTGCCCATGTGAACAGCAAAATCCACTATGAAAAACCTGAACCAATAATCTAGTTTGTTTTTGCAGATCTGCTGGAATTTTTTTTTTTCTTATTAAAGGGGTTATCCAGGGGTTTAAAAAAAAAAAACAAGCTAATTTCTTTCAAAAACAGCTCCACGTCTGTCCCCAGGTTGTGTGTGGTATTACAACTTGACTCCATTTATTTCAATGGAGCTGAGCTGCAGAACCACATCCAACCTGGAGACAGACGGGAAGCGGTTTTTGAAAGAAATTAGCTGTTTTTCTATTCCTGGATAACCCCTTTAAATCTATGCATGATAAATCCATGCATATTTCCTTTTATTAAGCCTAGTGTCTCCTAGCCAGGGTGGCTCCAGCTGTTGCAAAACTACAACTCCCAGCATGCCCGGACAGCCGAAGGCTGTCCGGGCATGCTGGGAGTTGTAGTTTTGCAACAGCTGGAGCCACCCTGGTTGGGAAACACTGATTTAGCCACATACAACAGCACTTGCCTCACAATCTGTATTCCCTGTCTGTAATGTTAGTGAAGAATATTTATATGAATGGTGTGCCTCTCCTATTTATAAAGCTTTCCTGAGAAACTATCCAGCTTGCCGAAAAGGTAACCGAATGCTACAAGACGCAAGGTGGCAGCCTTTCAATAACATCAAGGCGACCATCTGTATTACTTCTGTAAAATAAGAAGGGGGGGGGGTTCTTTCTTCTGCTTAACTCCAAAGCCCCGTTGTTCGGGCAGCCATTACTAATCTGATGAAACACTCCAGATCTTACCACAGTGAGTGGGGCTTTCATCGCTCATATCTCCACAGTCATTATCTCCATCACACAGATAAGTACGAGGAATGCAAATGTTGGTGCTCTGACATTTGGTGTGCCCAGGTTGACATGTGCGATCGGCTTTAAAAGAGAACAAGAAAGAAATGTTTAAAAGAACCCAAAAATCGACCTCATCCCTCCCCCCACTTCTTGTTGGTACTTAGAACAGTTATATTTATTCCTTATCTTTAAAGGGGTACTCCGTTGGAAAACATTTTTTTTTAATCAACTGGTGCCAGAAAGTTGTACAGATTTGCAAATCTTAATCCTTCCAGTACTTATTAGCGGCTGTATGCTACAGAGGAAGTTCTTTTCTTTTTTAATTTCCTTTCTGTCTGACCACAGTGCTCTCTGCTGACACCTCTGTCCATGTCAGGAACTGTCCAGTAGGAGCTAATCCCCAGAGCAAAGCTATCCTGCTCTGGAAAGATCCTGACATGGACAGCAGTGTCAGCAGAGAGCACTGTGGTCAGACAGAAAGGACATTCGAAAATAACTTCCTGTGGAGCATACAACAGCTGATAAGTACTGGAAGGATTAAGATTTTTTTAATAGAAGTAATTTACAAATCTGTTTAACTTTCTGGCAACAGTTGATTTAAAAATTTTTTTTGCCAGGGGAGTATCCCTTTAAACAGTTGTTCCTTAGCATGTGGTAACAAAACAGCACTTTGGTTATTCATCATGAGAGTTTGTTGGGTGCTGCCAAGGAGCAACTCTAAGGCTCGGTTCACACTAAGGAATTTCCGGACAGACAGAATCCGTCCGAAGAATTCGAGTGCGCCCAGTGCCGACTGACAGCGCGGACATTGCCGTTTCTATAGACGGCAATGTCTGCAGCGCGGATTCAGCCTAAAGAATGAGCAAGTTCATATTCTTTTGGCAGCAGAATTTTTGCGGCGGAATATCTGCTGACATTCTGTGTTGTCCACTGTGCAGCGGAATCCCATTGCCAGCATTAGGATTCTGCTGCACTGGAGTTTCCCAGTGGAATTCCGCTGCACAGTGCACACTACATTGTTCATTCTTCAGGCGGAATCCGCTCCTCAGACATTGCAGTCTATGGTGACAGCGATGTCTGTGCGGTTCTAAAGCCGACTGGCAGCTCTCGGAATCTTCAGACGGAATTTGTCCAGCCGGAAATTCCGTAGTGTGAGCACAGCCTTTAACCTAGCCTACCAATATTAACTTACATGTGCAAAATCTCAGCAAATGTATGTACAGAAGAAGGTATGTGATTGTGAAATTCTAGCTAGAGCAAATACATTTGCCAAAACTACTGACCCATACCTTGACCTATAGAAATAAATGTTTACAATGCAATGTCTTTCCAGAACCTTGCATGCATCCAGTTCTTTCTCCATGTAAGTCAATGGAAATGTTGGGTGACAGACCTTTTACTGATTATGGTAAGACCTTGTGCACATTGGTGTAGTACCGCTCCATATGACCAGTGAGTTGTGTATAATACAGCACATAAAGCAGTCTATGGGGTCACACTATTCTTAGAATGCCCCAGATACCAAATTATAAAGGTATATCTCCCTGATATATATAGAGCGATAGAGACTCAATTCATTCCTACAACATGCATTTAAGTTATACATTGATTAGAATTTTACTCTGTGAAAAGAATTTGATCCCCTATCAATAAGCAAGATTTCTGACTCCCATGCGTCTTTTATAAAGGTGATGAGCTGAGATAAGGAGCACTTTCTTACGGGGAGTGCTCCTGATCTCAGTTTGTTACCTCTATAAAATACACCTGTCCACTCTACCATGGCCAAGACCAAAGAGCTGTCCAAGGATGTCAGGGACAGAATTGTAGATCTATACAAGACTGGAATGAGCTACAAGACAATCACCAAGCAGCTTGGTGAGCATTTTACGAGTTGGAGTGATTATTCCCAAATAGTAGGAAACACTTAATACCCATCAATCTCCCTCACGGGCTCCATGAGTTTCAATGATCATGAAAATGGTGAGGAATCATCCCAGAATTACAGAGGAGGATCTCGTCAATGAACTCAAGGCCGCTGGGACCATAGTCACCAAGAAAACAATTGGTAACACACTACACTGTCTCAAGTTTGCCAATGAGCGTCTGAATAATTCAGAGGAGAACAGGGTGAAAGGGATGTGGTCAGATAAGACCAAAATTGAGCTCTTTGGTATCAAAGAGTTGATTGCCGTGTTTGGAGGAGGAGGAATGCTGCCTATGACCCCAAGAACATCATCCCCACCACCAAAGTAGGTGGAAACATTATCAGTTGTGGAGGGGTATTTAAAGAGTACCTGTCACTAAATAAAATGTTCAATATAATGTTCCTTGTGTAATTAGCAGACACTTTCCCATTCGCTTGCTTTTAAAATTATCAACATAAATATGTTTAAAATGTAATAGAAAAATTAGGTGGCTCTGTTCTGTTCCCTGCCACAATTAATATAGTGAATTTGGTCTCTGAGACTAAACTCCGGAAGTGTTTCTCTACACTGAGCTAGATTGACAGAGCCTTACTGAAAGATGCACAGAGCCTCACTGAAACATGTATAGAGCCTCACTGAAAGATGCACAGAGCCTCACTGAAACATGCATAAAGCCTCACTGAAAGATGCACAGAGCCTCACTGAAAGATGCACAGAGCCTCACTGAAAGATGCACAGAGCCTCACTGAAAGATGCACAGAGTCTCACTGAAACATGAACAGAGCTTCACTGAAAGATGCACAGAGCCTCACTGAAAGATGCACAGAGCCTAACTGAAAGATGCACAGAGCCTCACTGAAACATGCATGGAGCCTCATTGAAAGTTGCACAGATCCTCACTGAAACATGCACAAAGCCTCATTAAAAGCTGCAAAGAGCCACATTAAAAGCTGCAAAGAGCCTCACTGAAAGCTGCACAGAGCCTCACTGGAACATGCATACAGCCTCACTAAAAGCTGCACAGAGCCTCATTACAAGTTGCATAGCGCCTCACTGAAAGCTGCACAGAGCCTGAGGTGATGTGAGTGCTGAGGTGGTCCCCCAGCAGGCTTCAGTGATGTCACTTTCTCCTGCTGGGGGATTGCACTATGTGAGCAAGAATAAAGGTATGATACACAGCTTATTAAAGCTCTGACATTTTTTAAGGGTGGGAGGAGTGTTAGGAGTAGTTAGGGAACATAGCCTGAGTTAGTTTAGGATAGTTTATTTGGTGACAGGTACTTTTTAAACATGACAATGACCTATAGCATTGCCAAGGAGTGGCTCAAGTAGAAGCACATTAAGGTCCTAGAGTGGCCTAGCCAGTCTCCAGACCTTAAAGGAGTAGTCCAGTGGTGACCCAGTGGTGAACAACTTATCCCCTATCCTAAGGATAGGGGATAAGTTTGAGATCGCGGGGGGTCCGACCGCTGGGGCCCCCTGCGAACTCCTGTACGGAGCCCCGACAGCCCGCGGGAAGGGGGTGTGTCGACCTCCGCACGAAGCGGCGGCCGACACGCCCCCTCAATACAACTCTATGGCAGAGCCGAAGCGCTGCCTTCGGCAATCTCCGGCTCTGCCATAGAGTTGTATTGAGGGGGCGTGTCGGCCGCCGCTTCGTGCGGGGGTCGACACCCGCTATCTGGCCGGAGAGCCTGGCCCCCGTACAGAGAGATCGCAGGAGTCGGAAACCCCCGAGTTTTTCACCACTGGACTACCCCTTTAATCCCCTAAGAAATCTATGTAGAGAGCTGAAGCTTTGACTTTTCTAACATCAGCCTCAAAGACTTAGGACAAAGACTCAAAGACTTGGGACAAAATTCCTCCTGAGATGTGTGCAAACCTGGTGGCCCACTAGAAGAAGCACCTGACCTTTGGGTTTAGCCATCAAGTACTAAGTCATGGTTTGCAAAGTTATGTTTTACCTTCACTGAAGCTTCATCCTCGGGAACACTTTTCAGTGCTTTACTAAGAAATCTAGAAGCTATGAACAGAAATCGCAACTATATAACAGTACGGACAAGACTTAGATTTCTATTATCATGTAGACATTATGGATGACTTACGGCAGTTCCTCTCATCCGACGTGCCATTGTCATAGCAGTTGTTGACCCCATTGCAAACATACGAGCGGGAAATACACCTGCCATTATTACAGGCAAATTCAGTGTTTTGGTCGCAGGTTCTGAACAGACATCCGGCTTCATCACTATTATCTCCGCAGTCATTATAATGGTCGCAGCGGTAGTGATAGGGCACACATTTCCCATTGCCACATGTGAATGCTGTCGGCGAGCAGGTGTGAAAAGCTGACAACAAAAAAAAACACAGAAATATGTAAAGGGAACGGATAGAAAAATTGTGTATCTAGGTAATTAAGCTATGTCATTGTTATTCTATACTGTACCTGCTAGGAAAAACACAGCTGCAAAGCGGACTGCATGTTGGATAAAATGATCATTGGTGTTAGTAATGTGGAGCAAGATGCATACAGGAGCGTAGTGGGGCACAAGTGCTTGGCGACATAATAAAACAAGATGGGGAAGGGAGCTCTTACCGCTATTTATAACATTTATCCTACCACATAATGTAATTTGAGAGGGTACGTCGGATGGTTAGTTGTACTGAAGCTACCAAAGCAAATGCTTTTATCTTTCTAGTGCCTAGGTCTCCAAACTGTGGACCTCCAGCTGTTGCAAAACTACCACTCCCAGCATGCCCGGACATTGTAGTTCTGCAACAGCTGGAGGTCCTTGGTTTGGAGACCATTGCTTTCTAGACATGGAGGTTATCCAGTGGCCTGCACATGTCCTCTTGTTCTGCCAAGTACATGACTTGGAAGCCAAAATAATAAAATCTCACATAGTAAATATGTTTAGCAAATGAGATGACTACACAGTGAGGCCGTGTGCAGCCCACAACAATAAGACTCAAGGCTTGTCAAGAAACAAGAGCCATGTGGTTATATGCATCAGGGGAGATTGAGCATGTAGTTGAGCTGTAATCAGCCGTAATTTGTGGGGCAACATAGTAGTAAATGTTCAGTCTCTCTGCAGCAACCCCACAGGACAAATGAAGTATTGCACAGCGCTCATTCAAGCCAATGAGTTCTCTGTGAAATGCAGGAATGTAAACAGAGGACCTTGCCTTTTCTAAACCAGGGGACTACTTTAAGTCCAACAGAACAGATGCTACTTCTAAATTTTTTTTCTTTTTTCCATCCATTTCACACCAGAAGTAGCATCCATTCTTTATATTATCTGATTTATTATAATTTATTATAACTATGTACGAGCACCCTTATTGTATGTTCTTTATCATTAAAAGGGTGGAAACATTTATTTTAATTTTTTTAAATCAACTGGTGCTAGAAAGGTTTGCTATGGGGATTTGTTTATGCTCTGGACAGTTCCTGAGGTGTCAGCAGAGAGCACTGTGGTCAGACAGAAAAGAAATTCAAAATTCCTGTGAAGCATACATCAGCTGATAAGTACGGGAAGGATTAAGATTTTTAAATAAAAGTAATTTAAAAATATATTTAACTTTCTGGCAACTTAAAAGGAAAGGAAGCATGAAGTGCTCCAAAATCTCCTGGTAGTGGACCAACACCAGCAGATGACATGGCTCCCCAAATCATGACATGGCTCCCCAAATTTTCATGAGCTGTAACCATAATCATCACAATTATGACAAATCATGGCCCGAATATTAAAATTTTTCGAGTTTCACCTGTATTTAGCTTGATCTGCAATACCAGACACAACCTAAGGCAAGAGTGGCTCTCTTCCAAAGTAAATATAGACCAGAATTATTCTGAAATCAATGAACTCACCACATACACGTTCCAGTTCATCACTACCATCCTGACAGTCATTGTCATTGTCACACTTCCATCTTTCCGGTATGCACCGGCCATTGAGACATGTAAACTGCCCTGTCTGGCACCTGGTAGCATTGTCCACGATACAATCCTTGTTGTTGTTTGCCAAATACCAGCTTCCAGTTGAAGGACATTGGCATTCTGCTCCATTAGGACCTTAAGAGTCAAACATTGTTACTATGCATGCATTGTTTATTGCAGGAGAAAACATAAACCCCTCACACTCACGTAGTAAATTTTACCTGGCGCACAGATGTGACTGCAGCCGCCATTGAACTGGTCGCAGGGGCTGGCACACTGCTGTTGTTTGTTTTTAGACAAGACATGAATATCCATTGGGCGCTGGGGCAGGTTCTGAACCATGACTATTTGATCTGAACCATCATGTTTATTGGCCCGGTATATACTTCTTGTGTTCCAGTCTGTCCAATAAATGTGTTGGTCATAGAGGGTCATAGCAAACGGATAAATGGCTGTGCTCACCACTACCTCCCGATTTGCCCCAGTTGTAGAGCAGCGTTCTATCTTCTGTCTGTTAGAGAAATAAAAAATACATTTCAATAAAGCTTCAAGACAAACTTTTAGGGCCATTCACACTGCAGAACTTCCTCACTGAATTTCCTCTTCTTCTCTATGCAAAACCATGGCACACAAGTAATTTGAAGCAGATTAAGAACATGTTCAAACAGAGGAATTCTCAAGTGGAATTAAGCAAAAATATTCAGTTCGGAACTTTTTCTGAAGGCCCCTGTGATCAGCTGTTGTCTTGAGCTGAACAGGATCCGGGGAAAGGCTCGAGACAACAGTCATACACAGACCGGAAGAATGCTGAACCTGGGGGGACCATAAAATGCAAGTTGAGACATAACTTGCCGTCACAGGAAGGATACTAAAAAGTTAATAAAACCTGTATAACCCCTTTAATGGTGGATTTGGATGAGGTAGCTGTCAGTCAAAAGTCTTTTCACTCTTGACAGCTATCTCAAGTACAGTGGGACCCCTTGTGGTCATACAATATTGTAATTAAATGGGTTGAGGATAAAAAACAGTGTCTACCATTTCCCACCAATAGTGCCACTCTTTGCCATAAACTGGTTTTGGTAGTGCAGCTCCACTCCAATCACTCGGATGCTGTTCAGTTGCAATACCTTCCATGACCGATGGAATACAATGGAGCAGTTTCTAAAGTAATATATTCATTTTATATGAATAGGCTTAAAATGTAATTTTATCATATCTTTCTTTTTTTCACTTAGATAAGTGGTCACCATGAGCTTTCTATAGAGTAAGTAAAATTCCATTTTGTGACCAGGTGTCAAAGCCAAAACACAAGCAAGAAGAAAGAAAAATTCTTAGTAGTAGCTTATTAGTTATGCACAATATTTAGAATATTTAGGATCCTTTCAATAAAAACAGAGGTAATAGTACATACAAACTTGCATCAGCCCAATAGATCCGCTCTTCATCGTAGTCTAGGGTAAGTCCATTTGGCCACACCAAGCTAGTGTTAACTATTACTGTCCGAAAATTGCCTCCTAGGGTAGCTCTTTCTATTTTGGCATTGCTGCCCCAGTCTGTCCAGTACATATACCTAATACACAGGATAGGGAAACAATATTGAACAATTCACATAAAAAAAACATAGCACACGTACAATGCACACATTATATATACAAATGAATGGGGATAACATGGGGGAATCTTCTAATTTTTAACATGCGAATAAAAAATAGGTTCTACCCTCTGCACGGATCCAACATGATGGCTCTGGGCCGGGATACACGAGCAATGACTGTACGATCAGACCCATTTAGGGCCATCGAGGCTATGGTCTGGTTAAGATAGTCACTGTAATAAACCCTTTTATGAATCCAGTCAAAGGCTATTCCATCTGGAGCTCCCAAATCTAAAAGACAATTCAGAAAACATGATGTTACACATTTGGGATGAAAACTATGCAGCTGAAAAGAATTCCAACATATACAGCTGGGTGTTACACAATGTTCATACAGCAATGCATCAGTTTTTGCAAGTGCAAGGATGGGTTACAGTCTGGTTATAACTTTGAGCTGTGTTCACAATTCTGGTTGTTTCTGGAAGCAGCTGACATGCTTGTTGACAGACATACGGCTAACAGTGTAGATTATTTTCTATCATGCAGGGTTAGTGTGAATCCCCAGGTTTATTACACAGCAAAACCAGAGAATTAAAACCTCGTCTGGTCCTCATTTATTGGATTACCAAAAGTATGAAGAAATGCATTACATTCTATTGATTAACATTGTGCACCAAAGTTTCCTTTTTTTTATCCAAAAAACTCAGCTATTTAGCCCAAATGTGTGTCTTTCTACTTTTTCACAAGCCAAACCATTTTATTACATTTTCTGCAGTTCTTTCTGCATCTTTTTCCCTGTAACTTTTCACTTATAAAAGAAAGGTCAAATAAGTAAAAAAGCTCATTCATAAATATCTGGAAAAACTCAATAGAAAAAATGTAATGAATAAAAAAATAATAAAAATTGCCAAAAAAATAACCAGTCATTTCTGCATGACAATGCTGCAGAACATAGCCTAAGAAAACCCCTTTCCATATGACATATAGAAATACCATTGGAGAATTCTTTCTCCCACTCCCAACTCTATTAAGAACCCTTCTAAAACTGGAGACTAAAATCTATTTTATAAAAAAATATATATATATTTTAAAGTCTATTGAATTTTAAAAGCGAATATAAGAAACTTGCTTCTTTCTCCTAATATTAAAATGTTTCCCTCTCAACGTTGTCCTGTGTCTGCAAGACAATCAATATAAGTCTATGGAGGGGGGGAGGAGAGAGCACTACCCACCAGCTCTGAGAAAACTGCAAATTAGAGATGAAGCCTGCAGAGCAGAAACCTGATGAAAAATACCATATACAAATGATATAATGGGCAGTAATAGTGCTGTACACACAGGGCAGATTATACTAAAAAGTTATCTGAAATTAGAGGTACCCTTTAAGTCTATCTGATAAATTTTCAAGCAACATTGCAAACCAATACATTACAATAAATCATAATAATCTTTTTTTCCTACCTGAAGCCACGGTAGTATGTTGATTTAATGCTGAAAGTTCAAAGTAGCGAATTTCACTGCGTCCAGCCCCTGCACTTCGCGTGTAGTATATCCTGTTATCCAAGCTGTCATAATCCAAAGCCACTGCTGTCCTAGGAACATTGACCCTGGGGAAAGGGGGACTGTGATTTTCAGGATCCAGGAGCAAGCTATTGATGGAGCCTTCAAGTGCATATATCAAGTAGTCATCTGTGGAGATGACACATCTTGTTCCCTCACTTCCAAGTGCCCCAAAAGCACAACCACACTTTCTTGTCTGTGTCCCAGGTAAGGCAAAGCAGAAGTGTGCACACCCTCCATTATTCCCCAAACATGGGTTGTTATTCATTTCCTGTGCTGAGATTGGCTGAAAACGTTTGTCATATACAGTGACGTCCCTAAGAAGATCAATGTTATCCCTGAGGACAGTCGGTTGTTCAGTGTTCCCAGGTTCCTTGCTGGCTTGGAAAACCTTTTTCAAGTTTCGGTCCACCCAGATAACTGTGTTCTCAAATACAGTAATCCCATAAGGAGTTGGGTAACGGTTGCCATATCTTACTATTTCTGTGTCACCCCCTTCTGGTCGAACTCTTGCAATCATATCCAAAGAGTCATCTACCCAATAAACATAGCCAGTACTGCGATCCACCGATAATCCTCTTGGGGTAACAATTCCCTCAGACACCAGAACGGTTCTGTTGGTGCAATCCAGAAAAGCACGCTCAATTTTAGGATTTTGTCCGTAATCTGCCCAGAAGACGTATCTGTTCTTGGGGTCTACCACAATATGCCTGGGCATATCCACTGAAGTTTTCATGAGGACACGGCGGTATGTAGTGTTCAGACGAACTATTTCAATGAAGGTTTCCGTCAGGAAAGCATTGGTGAAGTAGAGGTTTCCTAAAAAAATAAGTAAAACAGAAACTGTAAAAACACTCACTAGAGCCTATTTTCTTTGGGTAGTTTTTAAATAAGAGGTTGTATTGATGAGACTAGACCTTAAATGGTACCTTACATTATAGATCAGCCTATTTGAATTACTTTTCTAATATCCATTTTAATAAAAGTTTGTAACTTTATGTGTTAAATTATCCCCTAAAAGTTCGGCCACCAGGGTCTTCCTTCTGGTCCTGCCTGCAGTCCTGCTTGCAGATTGTCTCCTACAGCAGCCTGGCAGAGACAAAAGTAAAAAAAAAATGCAGACTGGACCTTAGCTCAGCACAGTGTATAGAGCTGAATATTTCGATTCCTTTCCCTTTAAGATGAGCTAGACTGTACAGTCATGATGCCTTCAGTGCATAGTGCAGAATATTATACTGAATATTAAGCTCAATATTTCTGCTCCCTTTGCAAGCTGTTGGGCAGAGCTGACACACTGTAGAGTTCAGTGCAGAGAGCTAAGGGAGATGTCTGCGGTCTCAGCCAATCACAGCTCAGCCAATCACAGGTCTCAGCCAATCACAGCTCATCACAGATACAGAACAATATCAAGGTAGAAAACTAAAGAATAACAAAAATAAAGGCAGGGGGTGGTTTATCATTATGGGGGAGTGAACTGGGAGGATTATAAAAGTTATCAAGCACAAGATAGGTACTCTTTAAAGGAAATCTGTCACCAGTGTCACCTGCACTAACCTGTTGGTACCGACAGGTAGTGCAGGTGACACTGATGACAACAGTACTCACCTTGTCCCATTTCGTGGCGGGGATCACCTGTAATCTTCTCTTTTAGCTCTGCTTCGGGCACCCGGCTTGGGGCATGGGCGGAGCTTAGTAACGTCACTGCTGCTGTTCTCTGCTGGGACCCACTGCTAGAGAACAGCAGCGGTGACGTCACTAGGCTCTGCCCGTGCCCCAAGCCGGGTGCCTGGAGCAGAGCTAACGGAGAAGATAACAGGAGATTCACACCACGGAACGGGACAAGGTGAGTACCCTTGTCACCTGCACTACCTGTCTGTACTGACAGGTTAGTGCAGGTGACACTGGTGACAGATTTCCTTTAAATTAGTAAGCCTGCAGTTTTCTTCCAAAAACAGTGTCCCACACATCCCCAGGTTGTATTTGGTATTGAAGCTCAGCCCCATAGCCCCATGCACTTTTCTATGTTCACAGTGTTTTTTCAGGTGTAATTTATTTGTAAAAATGCATCAGGATAATTGCCTCTTTATTTGCTACAATTAATGTGCTCATGTCACTTATTTGCATGCGCAATAATAAGTGACATGTCATATGCCTGAAAAACGTGCGTGTGAACATAACTTTATACAGCTCGGGTACAATACCAGACAAAACCCATGGACAGGCGGGGGAAGTTTCTGAAAGACAACAGCCATGTTTTTCTAAACATGGACAAACAATATGTGTCACAACTTTGTACATTATAAAGCAGGATTTTTGTTACTTGTTGCTTTTTGTGTACATTATTGTATGCAATATTTCATAGGTGCAGAAAAAAAATTAGAAAGGCAAAGGAAGGAAGGGAGGAGGCAAAAATTATGTTCACATTTTGCTGTATTTTGCTGTAACCTACCTGCAACCCAATCTACAGCGATGCCTCGAATTCCATTCCTCCCAATACCACCAGTAACAACATTTCTAAAATTGGAGCCATTGGGTTTAACACGATGGATGGCATTATATCCAGATACAGTGCTGCTGAAGTCACACCAATATATAAAACCAGACTGCATGTGCACATCCACATGAAGGGCATTACGGCCTGCAGAAAATATATAGAAATCAGTAAATAATCCTCATCTATCAAGAGTGATTTAATAGGTTAAATAATGTTCTAACAATGACAATAAATGACTTTGGAGACACAGACAGAAGAATCCTAAAATGTAAAAGACATTTTATCTATTGTTGTAATAGAAGAAAACCGCCAAAATCCATTACTTGGTCTATAGTATAAGTCTATCTATCATCTATCTATCTATCTATTATCTATCTATCTCATATCTATCTATCTCATATCTATCTATTGTTGTAATAGAAGAAAACCGCCAAAAACCATTACTTGGTCTATAGTATAAGTCTATCTATCTATCTATCATCTATCTATTATCTATCTATCTATCTATCATCTGTCTATTATCTATCTATATATCTATCATCTATCTATCTATCTATCCATTATCTATCTATCTTTCTATCTATCTATCTATCTATCTATCTTATATCTAAGTTAGATGTGTTGGGTAATGTCCATAAATATGTACAATTAGTTTGCCTGAAAAATTTAGCTTAAATCCAGAGCAACAAGATGGGTAAATGCGGTGTGATAGCAGGAAAGCGGGGCCCCCGGGGGAGTGGCAGTAGGTAAGCACAGTTTTATTAGTTTTTTTTTTATGTCAGAATTCTGGGCAGGTAAAAACAAAGTTGCTGCCAGAGTACTTCTTTAATGGAGGGTCTATTAACCAATAAGTTATGAAAAGTAATGGGTAATAAACACCTTCCTTTCTTTGAGCAAAGTCAGATGCCATAATAGGAGGAGCAATTACATATTTGTTGTAGTGCCCCCTTTCTTCTATGTACGCCCTTGACTAACATATTTAGCTCTGCTGCTTTATTATGTGCTACAGATCAGTCAAGTACAGATCGTTCTTACTCTATGGCACCCATATACACGTTGTCTAACTGGACTGCATTATAGATCGTTGAGGAACACATACAAACTTGTGTTAAAGAAAGAGCACCTACCTTGTCCAGCCATTGGAACCATAGCTTCAGAATGATCCCCAGATTCTAGGCTGAATCCTTTAATGGCTGACAGCATTGATACTACAACAAAGGAATTGTATGGCGTGCACGTTCTGTTATCAGCACCGAGGCGGAATCCTGTAGCACATGCACAAGAAAACTGTCCACTGGGCTTGGGCAAACACAATTGTTGGCAAACATCGGGATTATTGCTGCATCCATTAGAAGAACCAGACGTTTCTGTACAGAAGACAGAAGTTATTTACAGTTTACATACACTTGACAGATTTTTTTAGGCTGTTACGCCGAGCGCTCCGGGTCCCCGCTCCTCCCCGGAGCGCTCGCTACACTTCCCTCACTGCAGCGCCCCGGTCGGTTCCACGGACCCGGGGCGCTGCGTTACCACCTCCGGCCGGGATGCGATTCGCGATGCGGGTAGCGCCCGCTCGCGATGCGCACCCCGGCTCCCGTACCTTACTCGCTCCCCGTCAGTTCTGTCCCGGCGCGCGCGGCCCCGCTCCCTAGGGCGCGCGCGCGCCGGGTCTTTGCGATTTAAAGGGCCACTGCACCGCTGATTGGTGCAGTGGTTCCAATTAGTGTTTACACCTGTGCACTTCCCTATATCACTTCACTTCCCCTTCACTCCCTGGCCGGATCTTGTTGCCCTAGTGCCAGTGAAAGCGTTCCTTGTGTGTTCCTTGCCTGTGATTCCAGACCTTCTGCCGTTGCCCCTGACTACGATCCTTGCTGCCTGCCCCGACCTTCTGCTACGTCCGACCTTGCTTCTGTCTACTCCCTTGTACCGCGCCTTTCTTCAGCAGCCAGAGAGGTTGAGCCGTTGCTAGGGGATACGACCTGGTCACTACCGCCGCAGCAAGACCATCCCGCTTTGCGGCGGGCTCTGGTGAAAACCAGTAGTGACTTAGAACCGATCCTCTAGCACGGTCCACGCCAATCCCTCTCTGGCACAGAGGATCCACTATCTGCCAGCCGGCATCGTGACAGTAGATCCGGCCATGGATCCCGCTGAAGTTCCTCTGCCAGTTGTCGCTGACCTCACCACGGTGGTCGCCCAGCAGTCACAACAGATTGCGCAACAAGGCCAACAGCTGTCTCAACTGACTGTTATGCTACAACAGTTACTACCACAGCTCCAGCAATCATCTCCTCCGCCAGCTCCTGTACCTCCTCCGCAGCGAGTGGCCGCTTCTGGAATACGACTATCCTTGCCGGATAAATTTGATGGGGACTCTAAGTTTTGCCGTGGCTTTCTTTCCCAATGTTCATTACACTTGGAGATGATGTCGGACCAGTTCCCCACTGAAAGGTCTAAGGTGGCTTTCGTAGTCAGCCTGCTGTCTGGAAAAGCCCTGGCTTGGGCCACACCGCTCTGGGACCGCAATGACCCCGTCACTGCCTCTGTACACTCCTTCTTCTCGGAAATTCGAAGTGTCTTTGAGGAACCTGCCCGAGCCTCTTCTGCTGAGACTGCCCTGTTGAACCTGGTCCAGGGTAATTCTTCCGTTGGCGAGTATGCCGTACAGTTCCGTACCCTTGCTTCAGAATTATCCTGGAATAATGAGGCACTCTGCGCGACCTTTAAAAAAGGCCTATCCAGCAACATTAAAGATGTTCTGGCCGCACGAGAAATCCCTGCTAACCTACATGAACTCATCCATCTTGCCACTCGCATTGACATGCGTTTTTCCGAACGGCGTCAGGAGCTCCGCCAGGATATGGACTCTGTTCGCACGAGGCGTTTCTTCTCCCCGGCTCCTCTCTCCTCTGGTCCCCTGCAATCTGTTCCTGTGCCTCCCGCCGTGGAGGCTATGCAGGTCGACCGGTCTCGCCTGACACCCCAAGAGAGGACACGACGCCGCATGGAGAATCTCTGCCTGTACTGTGCTAGTACCGAACACTTCCTGAAGGATTGTCCTATCCGTCCTCCCCGCCTGGAAAGACGTCCGCTGACTCCGCACAAAGGTGAGACAGTCCTTGATGTCTACTCTGCTTCTCCACGTCTTACTGTGCCTGTGCGGATGTCTGCCTCTGCCTTCTCCTTCTCTGCTGTGGCCTTCTTGGACTCTGGATCTGCAGGAAATTTCATCTTAGCCTCTCTCGTCAACAGGTTCAACATCCCGGTGACCAGTCTCGCCAGACCCCTCTACATCAATTGTGTAAACAATGAAAGATTGGACTGTACTATACGTTTCCGCACGGAGCCCCTTCTAATGTGCATCGGATCTCATCACGAGAGGATTGAACTGTTGGTCCTCCCCAATTGCACTTCTGAAATCCTTCTTGGACTTCCCTGGCTTCAACTCCATTCCCCAATCCTGGATTGGTCCACTGGGGAGATCAAGAGTTGGGGGCCCTCTTGTTCCAAGGACTGCTTAAAACCGGTTCCCAGTAAACCTTGCCGTGTCCCTGTGCTTCCTCATGTAACCGGTCTCCCTAAGGCCTATATGGACTTTGCGGACGTTTTTTGCAAAAAACAAGCTGAGACTCTACCTCCTCACAGGCCTTATGATTGTCCCATTGACCTCCTCCCGGGCACTACTCCACCCCGGGGCAGAATCTATCCTCTGTCCGTCCCAGAGACTCTTGCCATGTCTGAATACGTCCAAGAAAATTTAAAAAAGGGCTTTATCCGTAAATCCTCCTCTCCTGCCGGAGCCGGATTTTTCTTTGTGTCCAAAAAAGATGGCTCTCTACGTCCTTGCATTGACTACCGCGGTCTTAATAAAATCACGGTTAAGAACCGCTACCCCCTACCCCTCATCTCTGAACTCTTTGATCGTCTCCAAGGTGCCCATATTTTTACCAAACTGGACTTAAGAGGTGCTTATAATCTCATCCGCATCAGAGAGGGGGATGAATGGAAAACGGCATTTAACACCAGAGATGGACACTTTGAGTATCTGGTCATGCCCTTTGGTCTATGCAACGCCCCTGCCGTCTTCCAAGACTTTGTTAATGAAATTTTTCGTGATCTACTATACTCCTGTGTTGTTGTATATCTGGACGATATCCTGATTTTTTCTGCCAATCTTGAAGAACACCGCCAGCATGTCCGTATGGTTCTTCAGAGACTTCGTGATAATCAACTCTATGCCAAAATAGAGAAATGTCTGTTTGAATGCCAATCTCTTCCTTTTCTAGGATACTTGGTCTCTGGCCAGGGACTACAAATGGACCCAGATAAACTCTCTGCCGTCTTAGATTGGCCACGCCCCTCCGGACTCCGTGCCATCCAACGTTTTTTGGGGTTCGCTAATTATTACAGGCAATTTATTCCACATTTTTCTACCATTGTGGCTCCTATTGTGGCTTTAACAAAAAAAAATGCCGATCCCAAGTCTTGGCCTCCTCAAGCGGAAGACGCCTTTAAACGACTCAAGTCTGCCTTTTCTTCGGCTCCCGTGCTCTCCAGACCTGACCCATCTAAACCCTTCCTATTGGAGGTTGATGCCTCCTCAGTGGGAGCTGGAGCTGTCCTTCTACAAAAAAACTCTTCCGGGCATGCTGTTACTTGTGGTTTTTTTTCCAGGACCTTCTCTCCGGCGGAGAGGAACTACTCCATCGGGGATCGAGAGCTTCTAGCCATTAAATTAGCACTTGAGGAATGGAGGCATCTGCTGGAGGGATCAAGATTTCCAGTTATTATTTACACCGATCACAAGAACCTCTCCTACCTCCAGTCTGCCCAACGGCTGAATCCTCGTCAGGCCAGGTGGTCTCTGTTCTTTGCCCGATTTAATTTTGAAATTCACTTTCGGCCTGCTGATAAAAACATTAGGGCCGATGCTCTCTCTCGTTCCTCAGATGCCTCTGAAATTGAACTCTCTCCTCAACACATCATTCCTCCTGACTGCCTGATTTCCACTTCTCCAGCCTCCATCAGGCAAACTCCTCCAGGAAAGACCTTTGTTTCTCCACGCCAACGCCTTGGGATCCTCAAATGGGGTCACTCCTCCCATCTCGCAGGTCATGCGGGCATCAAGAAATCTGTGCAACTCATCTCTCGCTTCTATTGGTGGCCGACTCTAGAGACTGATGTGGTGGACTTTGTGCGAGCCTGCACTATCTGTGCCCGGGATAAGACTCCTCGCCAGAAGCCCGCTGGTTTTCTTCATCCTCTACCTGTCCCCGAACAACCTTGGTCTCTGATTGGTATGGATTTTATTACTGACTTACCCCCATCCCATGGCAACACTGTTATTTGGGTGGTCGTTGATCGATTCTCCAAAATGGCACATTTCATCCCTCTTCCTGGTCTTCCTTCAGCGCCTCAGTTGGCTAAACAATTTTTTGTACACATTTTTCGTCTTCACGGGTTGCCTACACAGATCGTCTCGGATAGAGGCGTCCAATTTGTGTCTAAATTCTGGAGGGCTCTCTGTAAACAACTCAAGATTAAATTAAATTTTTCTTCTGCATACCATCCTCAATCCAATGGACAAGTAGAGAGAATTAACCAGATCTTGGGTGACTATTTACGACATTTTGTTTCCTCCCGCCAGGATGACTGGGCAGATCTTCTACCTTGGGCCGAATTCTCGTATAATTTCAGAATCTCTGAATCTTCCTCCAAATCTCCGTTTTTCGTGGTGTACGGCCGTCACCCTCTTCCCCCCCTCCCTACCCCCTTGCCCTCTGGTCTGCCCGCTGTGGATGAAATTTCTCGTGATCTTTCCACCATATGGAAAGAGACCCAAAATTCTCTCTTACAGGCTTCTTCTCGCATGAAGAGATTCGCAGATAAGAAAAGAAGAGCTCCTCCCATTTTTTCCCCTGGAGACAAGGTATGGCTCTCCGCTAAATATGTCCGTTTCCGTGTCCCGAGCTATAAGTTGGGACCACGCTATCTTGGTCCTTTTAAAGTTTTGTGTCAAATTAATCCTGTCTCTTACAAACTTCTTCTTCCTCCTTCTCTTCGTATCCCTAATGCCTTTCACGTCTCTCTTCTTAAACCTCTCATCCTCAACCGTTTTTCTCCTAAATCTGTTCCTCCCACTCCTGTTTCCGGCTCCTCGGACATCTTCTCTGTTAAAGAGATTTTGGCCTCTAAAAAGGTCAGGGGAAGAACTTTTTTTTTAGTGGATTGGGAGGGTTGTGGTCCAGAAGAGAGGTCCTGGGAACCTGAGGACAATATCCTGGACAAAAGTCTGATCCTCAGGTTCTCAGGCCCCAAGAAGAGGGGGAGACCCAAGGGGGGGGGTACTGTTACGCCGAGCGCTCCGGGTCCCCGCTCCTCCCCGGAGCGCTCGCTACACTTCCCTCACTGCAGCGCCCCGGTCGGTTCCACGGACCCGGGGCGCTGCGTTACCACCTCCGGCCGGGATGCGATTCGCGATGCGGGTAGCGCCCGCTCGCGATGCGCACCCCGGCTCCCGTACCTTACTCGCTCCCCGTCAGTTCTGTCCCGGCGCGCGCGGCCCCGCTCCCTAGGGCGCGCGCGCGCCGGGTCTTTGCGATTTAAAGGGCCACTGCACCGCTGATTGGTGCAGTGGTTCCAATTAGTGTTTACACCTGTGCACTTCCCTATATCACTTCACTTCCCCTTCACTCCCTGGCCGGATCTTGTTGCCCTAGTGCCAGTGAAAGCGTTCCTTGTGTGTTCCTTGCCTGTGATTCCAGACCTTCTGCCGTTGCCCCTGACTACGATCCTTGCTGCCTGCCCCGACCTTCTGCTACGTCCGACCTTGCTTCTGTCTACTCCCTTGTACCGCGCCTTTCTTCAGCAGCCAGAGAGGTTGAGCCGTTGCTAGGGGATACGACCTGGTCACTACCGCCGCAGCAAGACCATCCCGCTTTGCGGCGGGCTCTGGTGAAAACCAGTAGTGACTTAGAACCGATCCTCTAGCACGGTCCACGCCAATCCCTCTCTGGCACAGAGGATCCACTATCTGCCAGCCGGCATCGTGACATAGGCCTTTTATTTTGTAGAAGGGTCCGACCATGAACTGTATGTGCAAAATTTTAGCAGCAAGTTGGATCCTTCTGCACTTGAACTCCATTAAGATATAAATATATATATATATTTTTTAAAATGTTCTTCAACCTGTGGCTTTCTAGCTGTTGCAAAATGTAGCTCTCATCATGCCATGATATCTACTGGCTATATTAGGTTCTCAACCTGATGCATAGATACCCCAGGGTGTCCATACCATGGGGTGAATTTATTATTGCTTTTGAAACATTTGTTGTGTGCTTTGAGTGATTTCCCAGTTTGGAAGGCTGTGTGCTTTATTTATTTATTTTATTGTGTTTTTTGTTGTTTGTTTCATGCCGTTATGTTTCATGCATTGTTTCTTAAATTACACAAAGAAACCCCACCAGAAAAATCTGCAAATGATAACCCCCATGTCTCAAGGAAGTACTTGCACTATCCTTATGGCGCATTTTTAATAATTGCCGCATAGTGTTTGATTATAGCCTCGGAGTACTTTCTGTTATATACTAAGTAAGAGCTCTTGGCTACAAACTTTGAGAAGCACTATAAGGCCATGTTCACACGACAGATTTTCCATGCGGAATTCTGCATTAGAATTCTGCATGGAGATCCTGATGCAGCAGACTCTCGCTGAATTCAGCATTCCGACCAGTAAAAATAGGCTAAGGCTAAGTTTCTTTTCTTTTTTTTTTCAAAAATGCCCCCAAAAAAGCCAGTGTTTTTTTTGTGAAAAAATGCAGCACCCCGATGCTAGATGAAAGTCATTTGGTCAAACCCACTTGCCGTTTTTTCCTTTGGCGTTTTTTTACCTCATATTTGCCAGTTTTCAAAAAATGTTTGCATGTTGAAAATAAATGTATGACCCCATATCAGCATGGCTTTATGAGGGATCGGTCCTATCAAACTAACCTGATCAGCTTATATGAGGAGGTGAGCTCCAGACTGGACCAGGGGCAATCGCTGGATGTCGTATATTTGGATTTTTCCCACATAAAAGGTGGGTGCACAAAATGAGAAGGTTTGGGCTGGAGGAGAATGTGTGTAAGTGGGTAAGTAACTGGCTCAGTGATAGGAAACAGAGGATGGTTATTAATGGTACTTACTCTGATTGGGTGACTGTTACTAGTGGGGACCACAGGGGTCAGTCTTGGGTCCTGTGCTATTTAATATATTCATTAATGACCTTGTAGAGGGGTTGAATAGTAAAGTAGCAATTTTTGCATATGATACTAAACTCTGTAAAGTGGTTAACACAATAGAGGGCAGTGCACGGTTACAAATGGATCTGGATAGGTTGGAGGTTTGGGCTGGGAAGTGGCAGATTAGGTTCAACACTGATAAATGTAAGGTAATGCACATGGGGAAGAAAATTCTGGGCTGGGATTATGTATTAAATGAGAGAACACTTGGGACGACTGACGTGGAAAAGGACTTGGGAGTTTTAGTTAATAGTAAATTTAGCTGTAGTGACCAATGTCAGCTGCTGCCAAGGCAAATAAAATCATGGGGTGCATCAATAGGGGCATAGATGCCCACGACAAGGAAATAATTCTATCACTAGTCAGACCACACATAGAATACTGTGTACAGTACTGGGCACCAGTGCACAGGAAAGATATAGTGGAGCTGGAGAGGGTTCAAAGACGGGCAACCAGAGTAATACGGGGAATGGTAGGACTACAGTACCCAGAAAGATTATCAGAATTAGGGTTATTTAGTTAAGAAAAAAAAAGGCTTAGGGGCGACCTAATAACTAAGTATAAATATATCAGGGGGCCGTACAGAGATCTCTCCCATGATCTATTTATACCCAGGACTGTATCTATAACAAGGGGGCATCCTCTTCGTTTAGAGAAAAGAAGGTTCCTACACCAGCACAGACGGGGGTTCTTTACTGTAAGAGCAGTGAGACTGTGGAATTCTCTCCTGGAGGAGGTGGTCATGGTGAACTCTGTAAAATAATTTAAAAGGGGTCTGGATGCATTTTTGGAGAGTAATAACATAACAGGTTATGGATTCTAGTTTTACAGGGATAGAACAATGATCTAGAGATTTATTCTGATGCCATATTTGGAGTTGGGAAATAATTTTTACCTCTAGTATGAGTTTTTTTGGCTTCCTCTGGATCAACTCAGTAGGGACTCATTAGGGTTATAGGTTGAACTTGATGGACTATGTTACCAATTGTGGTCCTTGTTCTAGCAATCACTGGGGTTCCCTGCAGATGGACCCCCGCATATCAAAACTTCTAACATGTCTCTATGATATGTGTTCATCTGCTCTTATTGTATAACCAGAAGAGACTGATGAGAAAAAGATTGGGCCTAGAGTTCCATGTCGGACATAGCCCTTAAAAACTGTGTTATATCATTGTGTTATTACAAAAAAAAAAAGCCATAAATAATACTCAAATAAGTGACCCCCTATGAAGAAAAGGTACTCACTGTCTCTGTAGTGGACACGTAGACACTTAAGTCCTGAGACGTTGTCTCTTATGACTACCCTGTTAGATCCTGTAGACTTATCCACACGTTCAATGGCTTCATAGTCGCGGTCAGTATAGTACAGGAAATTTTCATGGACCGCTATACCCCAGGGGTGCGAGAGATGCTGCACTACGGTTATTCTGTTCGTTCCATCCACGTTTCCTCTTTCAATCTACCAAGACAATTACAGACTCAATATGGTGGTTACATATTGTGCATGTTTTAAAGGGGTATTCTGGGCTTACACATCTTATCCCCTATCCAAACGATAGGGGATAAGATGTCCGATCGCAGGGATCCCACCACAATGAGACATCTTATCCCCTATCTAAAGCATAGGGGATAAGATGTATAAGGCCAGAATATCCGGAAACAAATCAAGTACCAGGAACCATCTCCCTTCATGTGTGTGTGTTTTTGGATGTGTGTATGTCAGTGTTTACCAACCAGGGTGCCTCTAGCTGTTGCAAAACTACAATCCACAGCATGCCCGGACAGCCGTTGGCTTGGAATTGTAGTTTTGCAACAGCTGAAGGCAATAAAAAGCGATCAAAAAGTCAGATCAAAACTTCAGATCACGGCGCAAAATATGAGCCCTCATACCGCCCCGCACAAAGAAAAATTAAAAAAAGTTATAGGGGTCAGAAGATGACAATTTTAAACGTATACATTTTCCTGCATGTAACTATAATTTTTTCCAGAAGTGCGACAAAATCAAACCTTTATAAGTAGGGTATCACTTTAATCATATGGACCTACAGAATAAAGATAAGGTGTCATTTTTACCGAAAATTGCACTGCGTAGAAACGGAAGCCCCCAAAAGTTACAAAATTGTGTTTTTTCTTCAATTATGTCACACAATTATTTTTTTTTCCGTTTCGCTGTAGATTTTTGGGTAAAATGACTGAAAAAAAAGCCACCATATGGATTTTTAGGTGCAAAATTGAAACAGTTATGGTTTTTAAAAGGTAAGGAGGAAAAACGAAAGTGCAAAAACACTTGGTCCTTAAGGGGTTAAGGATCATATTCCAAGGCTTCCCTGTTAGCCTGTGTGCCCTGATAATAAGTATGGTGTTTGTTGTCTCGGAGTAAGAAGATTCTTTAGGTATTTGTATCATATAAAATCTAAATCTCATGAAACTTTTTGAATAATACATAATGTGATTATTACCACTCCGCTGCCAGTCACGGCCCAGTACAGCTTCTGTTCGGCGATGTCAATAGTGATGAACTCGACGTGATCAAGGCTGTTGGTGAACAAGACGGCTGGATTGGAGCCATCCATGTGTGCACTGGCAATCTTTGGAGGAACTCCACTTTCGGTCCCCTGATCTGTCCAGTACATCTTTCTGGAACGAAAAAATTTGTTTTCTTACCAAAGTTTTATAAAACACAAAATTACATTGTTAATAATCATTCATTCCAAATGTCAGCAGTGCTAACAAATAGTGGCAATACATGTATGGCTAGCTACAGCTTATCCGGTGATAACAGCTGATCACCCTGAAGACTTATCTGCATGGGGGTGTTCTGTTGCTTAGACTAAGGCCCTTCACATATGTCCGGCGTCCGACAGCATTTCCTTCCGGAGGGAAACTGATCCCAATCATTTGAATGGGGCAATACAAGTAAGATCTGTGCAATGACACGAATCCTGCACTCACCGCTGGACTGACAACTCTAGTTTCCAAATGTGGAGATACCGGAGGACGTGGCTAACACAACCGCGTGGGGCACTCAGAGGTGACTGTCGCCTCTGAGCGCCCCACGCAGATGTGTTAGCCACGTCCTCCGGTATCTCCACATTTGGAGCCTAGAGTCGTAAGTCCAGCGGTGAGTGCAGGATTCGTGTTATTGCACAGATCTTACTTGTATTGAGTTGTTGATTAGCGTCATTCCTAGCACCTCCGGAGTATTTCACTATTGGACTAACCCCAATTATCTACTGACAAAGGCGTTATGTTAGATATGATGACCGTGTTATGATTCTGTGGTGCCACCCATACTTACGTACGTTTCTGAATGGGACAGTTCACCAGGCAGTGATACATGCCGCATGGTGTCGACTTTAGGTTCCAAATGTGCAGATACCGGAGGACGTGGCTAACATGGCTAACACAACTGCGTGGGGCGCTCAGAGGCGACTTCCGGTGGTTTCGCACATATGCACGAAACCGCCGACAGTCGCCTCTGAATGCCCCAGCAGATGTGTTAGCCACATCCTCCGGTATCTCCACGTTTGGAGCCTAGAGTGGTAAGTGAGTGCAGGATTCGTGTCATTGCACAGATCTTACTTGTATTGAGTTGTTGATTAGCATCATTCCTAGCACCTCCGGAGTACTTCACTATTGGATTAACCCCAATTACCTACTGACCAAGGCGTTATGTTAGCTATGATGACCGTCTAATGATTCTGTGGCGCCACCCAAGCTTCTTATACTTACGTACGTATCTGAGGGGCAGTTCACATTCACCAGGCAGTGATACATGCCGCCTGGTGTCGGACAGGGGAACACATCTTGCTGCATTCCCCTGTCTGGTATGCACAATTATTCAACGTCGAATCATAACAGTTGTTGCATCGGTTGCGGCAAGTTTTAAAGGGGTACTCCCGTGGAAAACTTTTTTTTTTTTTTTAAATAAACTCATGCCAGAAAGTTAAACAGATTTGTAAATCACTTCTATTAAAAAATCTTAATCCTTCCAGTACTTTTTAGGGGCTGTATACTAAAGAAAAATCCAAAAAGAAATGCATTTCCTGTGATGTCCTGACCACAGTGCTCTCTGCTGACCTCTGCTGTCCATTTTAGGAACTGTCCAGAGCAGCATATGTTTGCTATGGGGATTTTCTCCAGTTCCTAAAATGGACAGCAGAGGTCAGCAGAGAGCACTGTGGTAAGGACATCACAGGAAATGCATTTCTTTTTGGATTTCTATTTAGTATACAGCCCCTAAAAAGTACTGGTAGGATTAAGATTTTTTAATAGAAGTGATTTACTGTTTAACTTTCTGGCATCAGTTGATTTAAAAAAAAAAAAAAGTTTTCCACGGTAGTACAGCTTTAAGCTGGGCTCACTAAGCCGGACACTGGACATATGTGAACCCAGCGTAAACCTTCTTTTAGATGGCCATGACTGGCTTTAGCAGTGCGTGCCAAAGATCTAGGCCTCTGCACAAAACATAAACTTATATCATACCCTCTAGCTGGATCAATGGTAATTCCAAGTGGCCTTCCAGCTCCCGTAGAGGTCCCATCATTTGTAATAACAGTCTTTCTATACTTTACATCACCGTACATCTTAAGAACCTTAAAAGAAAAGATAAAGGAGACGTAGATAAATTGCAGTTGAAAGACAGTGACCTGACCTATTATATGTCTCCTCAACAGACCATACATGTATAGATTCTGGGGTACAGGCTGAGAAAGGTGAAATAAAATGGGAACCTGGAAGGGGTGGAACACAGTCCATTTCTTTAAAAACCCAAAGAAACATATCCAGAGGAGTCACTTAAAGCTCCTGAGCCATGATAACAACCTCTGCTATGGCCCCGCTTCCTCCATCTATAAAATGCTATCTACAGTATTATGCCCCCCTTAAATCACTGTCTCTGTACGCCTCTAGGTCCCTATGCACATGCCTGCCATTTCTTTTGAGTCAAATTTTTATTATGCTGAATAAAGTCATAGATTTCACTTGCATCTAACAGCTATTCATAGTGTTTTGTCTAGCACAATTTACCTCAATGGACTGAGTTGCTGGATTTGTGTAATAAAGATTCCCTGAGATCCAGTCTAATGCCAGACCGATAGGTGTGCCCATGATCACAGATGGAGCAAACGCTGTCCTGTTAGTTCCATCTGCCTTTACTCTGTGGATTTCACCCTGGAAAGTAAGAAGACAATAGCTAATATAATATTCGCTCAACTCCAGGTTACAATATCTTCAACATATAGTGGTCTTTTCTGGACCATTTTAACTTGAAACTAGACTGAGCCTACAATACTACGGACAGTCCAGATCTACGAAATGTGCCAATGGTTGGAAGAACCGACCAATCAGAATGGGCATTTTACTGATAAAACACCTGTATAACTGAAGTGTGTGCACTGACTGGCTGTCTGGTAGCGCCCCCTACAGTACAGGAAGGTACATGTTCTGTACTACTCTTTTCCTGTGCAAGGGTTAGCTGCTACTTTAGACCCTTTGGACACCAGGTGGCCCTCACTCGGTGTCCAAAGGGTCTAAATTAGCAGCTAACCCTGGCACAGGAAAAGACTGTACAGGACCCTGAAGAAGCTCCTGTCCTCTATATAGACAGTGATTACAGCTCCCAGCAGATCTTTCTTACTTTTATATGTAAGGACTTGCTTTATCTGTATTAGTTATCTACTTATTATTCTTTAAAATGGTACTCCGGTGGAAAACTTTTTTTTTTTTTATGAACTGGTGCCAGAAAGTTAAAGGGGTATTCCAGGCAAAAACTTTTTTTTTATATATCAACTGGCTCCGGAAAGTTAAACAGATTTGTAAATTACTTCTATTAAAAAATCTTAATCCTTCCAATAGTTACTGTAGTTTTCTGTCTAACTGCTAAATGATGATGTCCCGTCACGGGAGCTGTGCATGATGGGAGAATATCCCCATAGGAACTGCACAGCTCCCGGGACATGAGTCATCAGAAAGCAGTTAGACAGAAAACAGCAACTCAACTTCAGAAGCTAATAACTATTGGAAGGATTAAGATTTTTTAATGGAAGTAATTTACAAATCTGTTTAACTTTCCGGAGCCAGTAGATATATAAAAAAAAAGTTTTTGTCTGGAATACCCCTTTAAACTCATTTGTAAATTACTTCTATTTAAAAATCTTAATCCTTCCAGTATTTATTAGCAGCTATATTCTACAGAAGAAATTCTTTTCTTTTTGGATTTCTTTTTGGTCTTGTCTACAGTGCTCTCTGCTGACACCACTGTCCGTGTCAGGAACTGTCCAGAACAGCATAGGTTTGTTATGGGGATTTTCTCCTGCTCTGGACAGTTCCTGATATGGCATCAGGTGTCAGCAGAGAGCACTGTGGACAAGACAAAATATTTTTTTTTAAAGAAAATAATTTACTCTGTAGCAATCAGCTGCTAATAAGTAGTGGAAGGACACATATTTTTTTATAGAAGTAATTTACAAAACTTTCTGGTACCAGTTGATTTGAAAAAATGTTTTTTCCCACTGGAGTACCCCTTTAATCCTCACTGTTTCCTATTTTTTGGATGACATTTTGGGGTCTTCAGAACCAATTAACGGCTTTCCATAGAGTTCTGGTCTCAACATACAATGGTTTCAACATAAAGTGGTCGTCCTGGGACCAATGAATATTGTAACCTGAGGGACCACTGTATTAACAGAATGTTCATTTTCTCATATATTGATGTGAATTGAGTTTGCAGATCACATATCTCCCTCCACTACATACCCAATTCACAACTTCCCAAATATGACACCCACTCACTTTAATATTATCTGTTAAGCAATGACTTTAAATTGTTACATAGACTCAGGACAGGGGTTGGTGCCACCCAGTGCCCAGTAACATCCAATACCTATGCCTTGAATGGCAAGGTAACGTCACATTTATGTGTTGTCATTGCACTGGGGTAAAGTGCTTGATGAATTTAAAGTACTTACAGGATATTCAATCCAGTAGATCATTTGTTCTGTATCATCGAATTCCACATCATATCCATTACGGATGCCTGCTATTGGCACCATGGCATCGTTGGTCTTTCCCGAGGGGTCAAGAGATATTCCATAAATGATGTTATCTCTCATTACAATGAGGAACGGTTTTTCATCTGCGAAAAAGATAAGTAGGCTCAGTTATACAGGATTGAGCTAGTGGTCTCCAAACTGTGGCCCTCCAGCTGCTGCAAAACTACAACTTCCAGCATGCCCGGACAGCCAACAGCTGTCCGGGCATGCTGGGAGTTGTAGTTTTGCAACATGTCAAGGGCCACGGTTTGTAGACCACTATGCTAAGCTTTAAGATTCATATAGCATATGTTTGGCAGTATAGCACAATAGTCTATGGGTGGTGTGCGTGGATGGGTTTCAGCATAGTAGAAAAGTAATTCCCGGCATTGAGCTGCATTACCATGACTAACCACAACCATATGTATGGCACTGTGTCTGGATAAGTGATGAAAAAAAACAAACACCACTGTCTCTAATCGCTTACATATATCACCATTACATTCACATACATAAAGGTTTATTCAATTCTAACAACTCCTCCTTAGTGAATTATTTTTTTTATATTTTTATTTATTTACTTATTTATTTATTTTCATTTTTTTAATGAGTGTTTTTCTGTACATTTATCATACATACACTGTTAAAGATGTGGTACAGATAATGTTAAAAGTAATATATCCCCTAATTTATTTCTTTTTTTTTTTTAATTAGAGACACATATTGATACATGCTCCTTTTTCTAATATCTTTCTATCATTAGAATGTAATTTTTATTTATTTATTTTTGTAATTATTATGGAGGTGGACATTTTGGCCGTGCTGTTTTATAGATACGTTTCACAGCAATCCCCATGGCTATACCAATAATACACTGAAACTGTCCCATCGATGTGAATGGGGAAAGGTGTCTGGGTGTACTCAGTGACCTTTGCATAGGTTTACAGGGAGGGTGAAGCTGATTTGTGAGCAACAGCTATTGTGTGTATACTTCTGTTATCTATATATACTGGTGTCACCATTTACTATATTCCTGTTTAACCATCAATAGACTGAAACTGTCCCATTGATGTGAATGGGGAAAGGTGTCTGGGTGTACTCAGTGACCTTTGCATAGGATTACAGGGAGGGTGAAGCTGATTTGTGAGCAACAGCTATTGTGTGTATACTTCTGTTATCTATATACTGGTGTCACCATTTACTATACTCCTGTTTTTGTTGATGATGAAGAGACTGCAGGGAAATCATCTGCACAGAACAGGAAGTCTCAGCTTAGATTTAGGCCTAGTGGCCAGAATGGGAACTGCAAGATTTCAGTTTTTTTTTTTTTTTTAAATATAGATAGTGAAATAAAAAATTAGAAAAACAATTAACAACAATTCCTAAAAAAATATGGTTAACATATAAACTTTACATCAACAATAGATCATTTTCTGATGACACATTTCCTTTAAAAGTTAAATGAACACGGAATGCATTTATAGTGATCCAAAACATTAATAGAAGATTTTCGTGAGGCAGGTGGCTTAAAAAAGTTTATGCGAATATCAAAGTTTTTTAATTATTTTTTTTATTGGTGTCTAAGTATTTTTAGTGGTTATTATCTATAATTAGCTATAGTTATTATCTGTAGTTAGTATCTATTTCAATGAATTATTATTAGAATTATTAGAAAATTTGAATTTTTTTTATTGCATGTGATTTTAGTACTTTACATTAGCCAAATGATTTTTGTATCACCAATTACTTTATTTTTTATTATGTATTCATTGTACCTATTATTATATATTTATTACCTACTGAAACTGAGCTTTGAAATATGTGAAATTTTAATGGACTTTTAATTGTTGTCTTTTTTTTTTTTTAATTAAGACATTTAGTGCAATTTCAGATCTCAAGGTGCACTATATTGCTATGTTGAAATGAAGACAATAGATCAGAATGAGCATACCAAAATCTAATCTTTGTGCTGAAAGTTTGTGCTGGCAGACAAAAATAACACTGTCATCAAGGATTAGGATCATAATAAGTCTCAGAAGAACGAGCAAAGGTCCTTTATTCAATCATTAGCAAGAATTAAAATCTTTCACAATTAAATTAACAAGTGATATAATCCCTATGGTAACGGAGGGGGAGCATCAGGTCTGTAACTGATGTGAAAAATGGTGGTTTTGCTAAATTTTCCAATGTATAAATGGAAGTTTAAGTCTGAAAGAGCCCGAGGTCTTAAAGGGGTTATCCAGGAAAAAACTTTTTATATATATATATATATATATATATATATCAACTGGCTCCAGAAAGTTAAACAGATTTGTAAATTACTTCTATTAAAAAATCTTAATCCTTTCAGTACTTATGAGTTTCTGAAGTTTAGGTTGTTCTTTTCTGTCTAAGTAATCTCTGATGACACGTATCTCGGGAACCGCCCAGTTTAGAAGAGGTTTGCTATGGGAATTTGCTTATAAACTGGGCGTTTCCCGAGACACGTGTCATCAGAGATTACTTAGACAGAAAAGAACAACCTTAACTTCAGAAGCTCATAAGTAGTGAAAGGATTAAGATTTTTTAATAGAAGTAATTTACAAATCTGTTTAACTTTCTGGAACCAGTTGATATATATAAAAAAAAGTTTTTTTCCTGGAATACCCCTTTAAGACTGGGACAGGACAATGAAGTCACTCTATGTGAGATGCATCAATGGTCACACAGGTGAGTTTCAGAAGATAGAAAGCAATGCAGTTGGCTCTGTTTACTGGTCCTGGCAAAGGTCCACTATTGGTCCTATTGGCTGTGTGGATGATTGGAGAACGTTAGCTACCCAGAACTTAAAGGGGTATTCCACTACCTCAGTGTCTGAAACATTTTGTTCTGAATGCTGGGTGCGTGCTACTGGGGTCGTGACGTCATGCACACGCCCCCAAGTGACGTCACACCACACCCCCTCAATGCAAATCTATGGGAGGGAGCGTGGCATCCACCACGCCCCCTCCCATAGACTTGCATTGAGGGGGCGTGATGTGGCGTCACTAGGGGGCGTGTGCATGACATCACGACCCTCGCTGACTAAACCCAGCATTCGGAACAAAATGTTCCGGACGCTGGGGCAGTGGAGTACCCCTTTAAACTGTGCAGTCTCTCACTATGCCTAATAATAAAGTTTCTATTTCCTGAGCTAAGTTAGGACCAATATACCCTTCAAAAACTCATTACATAGACCCCCTTGGTGTGGGGTATACGCATCTGATATCAGAGGGAGTATTTCTTGATGATTATGCCAACTGGGTGTCACACCCATGCCAAGCTTATAATTTTATCTATTTAGCTCTATATTTATGTTTCACTGTCACCAATACATTTTTAGTTTGGTTTCAGGCAGATATAATACACCCACTGAGCACCATGATCATAAACATATTCCAATCACTAGATCCAGAACCAAACTTTATGGTGTCATAGACATGAATGGTGTCAAAAGGGGTGTGGCGTGCCGTTTCTACCCCCGCCGCGGGAACCCAGCGTTCTAAAAATATTGTTTAGAATGCTGGGTGTTGCCCGAAGATCTCGGAGGGCCCAGCGGCGGGACCCCCGCGATCAGACATCTTATCCCCTAGCCTTTGAAAAAGGGATAAGATGTCTAGGGGCGGAGTACCCCTTTAAGAAAACAGTCCAGTGCAGGGCTCTAGTTGGGTTTAGTGGAACCAAGGAGCAGTATGGGTCTTGCATCCATCACATGGTGGTTATACTGCAACCATAGTATGGATTTCCTAAAACCAAACTTAGTGGCAGTTACTAATAGAGTTTATGCTTGTTTTATGTTTGGTGAAATTAATAGAAGTTATGAAATTATTTTAGTGAAAGTTCTCCTACCAACATGCTATTAAAGGAGTTCTCTAGGAAAAAACTTTTTTTATATATATCAACTAGTGTTGCTCGCGAATATTCGCAATTCGAATATTATTTGCGAATATCGCATATTCGCGAATTCGCGAATTTCGCGAATATAGCGCTATATATTCGTAATTACGAATATTCTTTTTTTTTTTTTTTCTTTCACAGTACACATCACAGTGATCATCCCTCTCTGCTTCCAGCTTATGTGGTGTAAAGAAGGCTCTAATACTACTGTGTGAGACGGGCGCGCAAATTTTCGCATATGCTAATTTTCGCTTATGTTACTTTTTATATATGCTAATTTCCGCATGTGTAAATTTTCACATATGCGAATTGTTCGCATATGCGAAAATAACACGGGAATATTACGAATATGCGAATATGCGCGAATATATGACGAATATTCGTCCATATATTCGCGAATATTCGTGAATTCGAATATGGCTTATGCTGCTCAACACTAATATCAACTGGCTCCAGTAAGTTAAACAGATTTGTAAATTAAATTTGTAGATTTGTAAATTACTTCTATTAAAAAATCTTAATCTTTTCGTACTTATGAGCTGCTGAATTTAAGGTTGTTCTTTTCTGTCTGAGTAATCTCTGATGACACGTGTCTCGGGAACCGCCCAGTTTAGAAGCAAATCCCCATAGCAAACCTCTTCTAAACTGGGCGGTTCGCGAGACACGTGTCATCAGAGAGCACTCAGACAGAAAAGAACAACCTTAACTTCAGAAACTCATAAATACTGAAAGGATTAAGATTTTTTAATAGAAGTAATTTACAAATCTGTTTAACTTTCTGGAGCCAGTTGAGATATATATATATATATATATATATATATATATATATAAAAAGTTTTTACCTGGATAACCCCTTTAAGACCTCGGGATCTTTCAGACTTAAACTTCCATTTATACATTGGAAAATTTAGCAAAACCCCCATTTTTCACATTGCTATGGGGATTTGCTTCTAAACTGGGCTGTTCCCGAGACACGTGTCATCAGAGAGCACTTAGACAGAAAAGAACAACCTTAACTTCAGAAGCTCATAAGTACTGAAAGGATAAAGATTCTTTTAATAGAAGTAATTTACAAATCTGTAACCGAAGAAGACTTTCCTCAAGGGCTCAAATAAAATAATTTATAGATAGGGGGGGGGGGGTTAATTTTTAACTAAAAGAGCAACTAAAACAACTAAAGCAACTAATTTACAAATCTGTTTAACTTTCTGGAGACAGCTGATATATATATATAAAGTTTTTTGCTGGATAACCCCTTTAAACACCTTAACTGGAAAACTACTTTAATTCTTAAAAAGAAAAGATTTATCAAAAAGAGAAAATCAGTAGGTCCTGGAAAATGCAATAAGAATATAAATATAAAAACCTTAAATTCAAATCAAAACACTATTACCTTTAAGTGTAAGCTTAGAAAAGCTTAAAGTATCCTTTCCTGTATTCTTCACTTAAACTACTTTGAGAAAAAAAGATGAAAAACCTAACCCTTGCCCCAACATCTGCCCTCTACAAAGGATCTACTTGCTGCTTGTTGACAGCCGGACAGATTTTATCGGCAGCAGAACAGGACATTATTGTTCTGGAAGACTCAAACGTTAAATTTTTAGAACATTTGAAGTCTTGAGAAGAAACATATAGAGGGGCTAACATTTTACTATTGGGGCATCTCAGTCCATAGTCCTCATATCTTAATGATTAATAAAAGCACGACAATTCTCAATGTTATAAAAAAAATAATATACAATAGAAAGAGTAAATGTGTCCTACCCATTGCCATCCACCAACAGTAACAACTCCAATAACACATCAATCTAACTACACTCATTTTTCTTTTTTAACACACAGAATAAGCCAGCTTTTCACCAGTAGTTTCCAACCAAGCTTTTATCATATGTCACAGCCCCAGTTAAAGGGTTACTCTGCCCCTAGACATCTTATCCCCTATACAAAGCATAGGGGATAGGATGTCTGATTGTGGAGGTCCCGCCTCTGGGGACCCCCGCGATCTCGGCTGCGGCACCCCAGACATCTGGTGCACGGAGCGAACTTTGCTCCGTGCCGGATGACTGGTGATGTGGGGCGGAGGCTCTTGAAATCATGGCCACGCCCCACTTGTGATGTCACTGCCACGCCCCCTCAATGCAAGTCTATTGGAGGGGGCATGACGCAGTCACGCCCCCTCCCATAGACTTGCATTGAGGGGACGTAGCCGTGACATCACAAGCCTCTGGTGCTGCACCCAACACTCGGGTGCAGCAGTGAGATCACGGGGGTCCCGAGCGGCAGGACCCCCCGTGATAAGACATCTTATCTCCTATCCTTTGGATAGGGGAGAAGGTGTCTAGGGGCTGAGTAACCCATTAAGCACACAAGCTTGTGAGCCTTTACATGTATTTAAAGGGACTTTTCTTGGAATTTATGATCGATAAGATAGGTAATCTATGCTAATCGGTGAGGTGCTGACACTTTTTACCCCTACAGATCAGCTGTTCTGCACCCGCACTACATAGTGAGTGAGGCAGGAAGCCTTGCACCATTTACTGTATAGTGGTGGTGCCAGGTAACTGCAGCTTATATTCACTTTGATAGGAGAGAAGCTGCAATTATCTGGCACCACCATCATGCAGTGAATGGTGCAAGGCTTCCAGCCTTATTCACTGGGTAGTGTGGGGCTCCACACAGCTGATGACTGGGGGGGGGGCCAGGTGTCAGCACCCTGCAGATCAGAGATAGAGGATAGACCATCGAACATAAAGTCCTGGAAAACCAACTTTAACAAAGTGTTGTATTTATATCTAGTGTTGAGCAGCATAAGCCATATTCGAATTCGCCATATTTCGCGAATGTATGGACGAATATTCGTCATATATTCGCTAAATTCGCACATTCGTAATATTTGCGTTATATTTTCGCATATGCGAAAATTCGCGTATGCTACAATTAGCATAAACGAAAATTCGCATATGCGAAAATTAGCATATGCAAATTTCCCCATATGCGAAAATTCGTACGCCAGTCTCACACAGTAGTATTAGAGCCTTCTTTACACCACACAAGCTGGAAGCAGAGAGGGATGATCACTGTGATGTGTACTGTGAAAAAAAAAATATATATTCGTAATTATGAATATATAGTGCTATATTCGCGAATTTGTGAACATGCGATATTTGCGAATAAAATTCGCATTGCGAATATTCGCGAGCAACACTATTTATATCCAACTAAGAGCAACATATGCACAGAGTTTGTATGTTCTCCCTGTTACTGTGGGGACATCCTGCATGTACTCTGTTCCTCCTACACTCCACATATATGTTTAATTTGGAATTTGGATTGTACACTCAAGAGAGACAAGGACTGATTACCATTACAGTACGGTGTTTCAGAATAGGTTACCTAATAAAACAAATAAAATACATGGTAGACTCCTATATGAAAGCTTTATATTACCTCGCTGACAGTTTACTGAATCGTCCATTAATGACCATCCAGAAGGACAGGCACAGGTATAAAATTTTGAAGAACTTGAAGACAGCAAGCAAAGATGGCTGCATGGGTTTGATGAACATGGATTTTGCCCTGTGAAAATAAATATTAATGCAATAATCATCTAAATTGTTGTAGAATAGGCATGTGTTCAATAAATAGATAAACAAAATTACAATGAAGTAATTAAAAATGTCTATCTTTTTGAAGAACCATGTACAGTGGTCCCTCGGGTTACAATATTAATCAGTTCCAGGACGACCATTGTATGGCGAAACTATTGTATATTGAGACCATAACTCTATGGAAACCTGATAATTGGTTCTGAAGCCAACAAAATGTCATCCAAAAATAGGAAAAAAGTGAGGATTAAATAAAAATAAGTAGATAACTAATATAGATACAGCAAATCCTTACATAAAAGTAAGAGGACAGGAGCTTCTTCAAGGTTCTGTACAGTACACACAGTGTACCAAAAAAAGTAACATGGAGCCGCCCTCACATGGACAAGCTATCCCTGGCACAGGTAAAGAGTAGTACAGAACATGTAATACCTCCTTGTACTGTAGGGGGCGCTATCAGACAGCTAGTCAGTGCATGCACTTTAAGAATACAGGGATTGTACCAGTGAAATGCTATTCCAATTTGTCGGTTCTTCCAGCCATTGACATGTTTCACAGAACTGGACTGTCTGTAGCATTGTATGTTGAGTCTGGTTTCAAGTCACACTGGTCCAGAAAAGACCATTGTATGTTGAAAATATTGTATGTTGAGGCCATTGTAAGTTGAGGGATCACTGTAATAAGTTCTTTGATTGGCAAGTGATCTTTTGCACAGAAACAGACCAGCATACAAAAGGACACCTTTGGCTGGAAAAGGATTTGGGTGTGTCTGCTGGCACTTTAAGACGCAGGAATAGAAGCATGTTCACCCTACAAGCCAGACAGGGGCCGCAGCAGTACACGCATGACAGTCAGAGAGCATGGACCATGTGGAGTAAAGGTAACCTGGCGGCTCTGCTCATTGCAATAAGGTATATGGCGGCAGACATGGACAGCTGGCATTACACATAATAATAAGGTTATAGTACCAGTAAAAATGGATCTATATAACTGAAAACCATGTTGATTAAAATATCCAAATGTAATCAACAATTAAAAGGGTAAAACATTAAAAACCAGAAAGGAAAACATGTATTCAAGAGAGTCTTTACCTCCAGGCTGTTTAACAGGATGAACTGCTGCAAGCCCCATTGGTTGCTGTATATTATAAATCATGACGGTCTGGTTGCCACCATGCCACTTATTTGCTCTTATGACCCGATTGCTGTATCGGTCGCTCCAATAGATGTAGTCTTCAAATATGGCAATGGCATGTGGATGTTGTAGCACCTAGACAAATGCAGATATTTGTATAAGCAAAACATTTATAACAGAATGGTGTATACACAATATTCAAAGAGTAAATGAAAGACCATTTAAATACGCATTATGTGATCTCGCTCATGAAATTCTTTTTATGTAGCCAATTTTCACTCTGTGGTCCATCCACAATGTTTTTTGTGTTAATGTGACTTTGTACCACTGGATAAGATGACCAAAGCTACAAAGTGATAAAAGCTACACTCACCAAATCACTAGCCAAAGCCTGCCTCCTGTTATTTCCATTGTAATCACAGTAGTCAATGTAGTCTAGGTAGGCATCCGCAAAGTATAGGCGCTTCGTAGGGTAATCAATAGTAAGTCCATTGGGCCAATAGATCTTCTCCGAAATTATAACGGTTCTTAATGTCCCATCCATACTGGACCTTTCTATTCTAGGATTTCTTCCCCAGTCTGTCCAAAACATTAGCCGAACACTAAAAAAAAGACATCAAATTTAAACTCCAGTAAGAAATCCCAAGTATAAACCCATAAGATCAATCCAGATACATAGCATAACAGGACATGTTTCTGCAACAAATGCCTTCCTCAGCTGTCTTAGCCAAATAAGGCCTTTGTTGCCAAAATGTGTCCTGTATTTCTATCTGGAAAGTTGTGATACTGAATATCTATTTCATATTATTGATGAGTGCCGAGACCAATGTGTAATTGTTCAATAGCTGTAAGACATGGAGGGAGATTTATCAAAACCTGTGCAGAGGAAAACTCACTCAGTTGCCCATAGCAACCAATTAGATTGCGTCTTTCTTTTTTCACAGGCCTTCCTAAAAATGAAAGACGTGATCTGATTGGTTGCTATGGGCAACTGGGCAAGTTTTCCTCTGCACAGGTTTTGATAAATCTCCTCCATGGTGATGTTCACTGAAGTGGTTCTTACATCACAAGAATAGACCCTTCCATGAGGAACCAATGGACAATGTAGCCAATATGAGCACAATGGTCACAGCAACTTATCCAGCATATTGCACCATTTGGATCACCAACAATATGGGCCACCAAGGATTTTGGACAGTAAAAAGTTATTCTAAGATGTAAAGCACGTTTGAAAAAAAAAAAAAAAAAAAAGGAAATTGAAAAGAAGTAATATATTAAGAAGGAAAACACATAAAAGCTGCATCATAAGCACTAAGGCTAGGTTCACTCTACAGAATTTCCGAATGCAATTCCGATTTGAAATTGCAGGTAGAAATTCCGCTTGCTAAAATGTTCTGTATAGTGAATGGGTTTCTGTTCGAAAATTCACTCTTCGGAATTTGTGAAGCGGAATTTGTGAACGGAAAATCAGCTTGAAAATTTCCGCCTGAAGAATGGCGTTGCTCATTCTTCATGCAGAAATACTTACGGAACACATTGCAATGTATTGGAGACTGCAGTGTCCGCGCGGTCCTAGCGTTGACTGATTCAGCCGGTGCTGGCCGCACTCAGAATCTCCGGCGGAAATTTTCTGTCCGGAGATTCTGTTGTGTGAACCTAGCCTAAGGAACTCAGACTTATCAACAAGGGTTCCTGAATTTTTGCTGGACCAATTTGAGTGAACAGTGTACAGTGCTGCAGAATTTGTGTGCGATATATTAATAAAGAATTATTATTATCTTTCCACACATAAAATAATAAAACAAATATTCTTACTCTGTTCTAGGATCCAGCACAAGCCCTCGAGGATTTGTCACATTCTCACTGATGAGGACAGTCCTGTGAGTCCCATCAAGTTTAGAGACTTCGATGGTCTCCAAAACATAGTCTGTCCAGTAAAGGTTTCGTCCTACCCAGTCTACAGCGATACTTTCCGTCACGGTGACACCGCTGTCAAAAATCTGTAATGATAGTGTCAAGGTTATTAATGCATTTCCAGGGTCAGGGGAAAATCTGAATAATCAGCTCAAAGACAAACATCTAATCTGCCCTAAAACCGGCAAAACAAAGACAATGGGATTTTTTGGGAACAAATAAGCCATCAACATGGTTGCAATGCATATTGGATTATCCAGCTATCAGATATTGTATCCAAGGAACCAAACCATTAAAGGGGTACTCCGGTGGAAAACATTTTTTTTTTTTTTAAATCAACTGGTGCCAGAAAGTTAAACAGATTTGTAAATTACTTCTATAAAAAAAATCTTTACCCTTCCAGTACTTTTTAGCAGCTGTATGCTACAGAAGAAATTCTTTTCTTTTTGAATTAATTTTTTGTCTTGTGCTCTCTGCTGACACCTGATGCCCATATCAGGAACTGTCCAGAGCAGGAGAAAATCCCCATAACAAACCTATGCTGCTCTGGACAGTTCCTGACACGGACAGAGGTGTCAGTAGAGAGCACTGTGGTCAAGACAAAAAAGAAATTCAAAAAGAAAAGAATTTCCTCTGTAGCATACAGCTGCTAAAAAGTACTGGAAGGGTAAAGATTTTTTAATAGAAGTAATTTACAAATCTGTTTAACTTTCTGGCACCAGTTCATTTAAAAAAAAAAAAAAGTTTTCCACCGGAGTACCGCTTTAAACAAGGGTCTTAAATAGTGTATGAGATATTGTTTTTGGAGCTGATTATCATAAGTAACCCAATATCATAGTTTGCAAGGCCTAAACCATATCACATTTCAAACCTTTAGGCTAGATTCACACTACATAAATTGCAAGTGGAAGTCCGCTTTGAAATTCCACTTGAAAAATGTGATGCAACAGAATCCAATTGCTGGCAATGGGATTTCGCTCATTTTTAGGGTACGTTCACACGGGCAGATTACCTCCAGAATTTCCCCAGCATATTTGCTGCGGAAAATCTGCAGCGGTTTTTGCTATCATTGACTTCAATGGGTCAGCAGAAAATCCGCTGTTAGGGTACGTTCACACGGGCAGATTTATTTGCGGGTTTCCCGCTGCATATTTGAAAGGAGGCAGGCTCTTCTCGGCTGTCCGCAGCAGATTTATGACGCTGCGGAAAATCCACCGCAAGCCCCATTGAAGTCAGTAGGGAATGCGGTAGAAATGCCGCCGCGGAAAATCTGCTGCGGACAGCCAAGAAGAGCCCGCCCCCTTTCAAATACACAGCGGGAAACCTGCAAATAAATCTGCCCGTGTGAACGTACCCTAACAGCGGATTTTCTGCTGACCCATTGAAGTCAATGATAGCAAAATCTGCTGCGGATTTTCCGTAGCAAATAAGCTGCGGAAATACCGCAGGTAATCCGCCCATGTGAATGAACCCTTAGGGTACGTTCACACGGGCGGATTTATTTGCGTGTTTCCCGCTGCGTATTTAAAAGAGGGCGGGCTCTTCGCAGCTGTCCGCAGCAGATTTTCCACTGCTGAATTTCCGCTGCGGAAAATCCGCCGCAGACCCTATTGATTTCAGCGGAAATTCTCCCCCTTTCAAATACGCAGCAATAAATCCGCCCGTGTGAACATACCCTAAGGGTGGAATTTGCCTGGAATACATTGCCGTCTATGGGGACAGCAATATACGTTTGCTCCAAGCACTGACTGATTCAGAAGTGTGAACTTAGCCTTACAATTAGGCAGTGTAAAAAGTGTGCATGAAACAAAACAATATAAATCCCCCTTAGACATGTATATGTCAACACCCTCCATATGCATGCTGGTCACTTTAAAGTAGTGGTTTCCAAACTGTGGACCTCCAGCTGTTGCAACACTAGAACTCCCAGCATGCCCGGACAGCCAAAGGCTGTCCGGGCATGCTGGGAGTTGTAGTGTTGCAACAGCTGGAGGCCCACAGTTTGTAGACCACTGCTATAAAGCAACCCAGAACAGATTCTACATGTAAAATCTTTCTCGTACATTGTCATAACTTTTCCCAGGTTTTTGGCACAGTTTTAGATTTCTCCTCAGAACATAAAACTTACAACTTTCCTATCTGTCCCATTGACGAAGGCGCTCCATATTTTATCCTGCGACGTGTCAGACCAGTAAATCCGACCTGTGACAGAGTCGAAATCCACAGCCACTATACTGCGTCCATCCCTGATCACCGAATAAATGTTGTGAGCTTGCGTGGTGATATTGTCGGCAACTATCTGGCTACGACTTGCCACCAACAGCAGCAGATTTCCAAACTCTAAAAGACGAATAGGATACAAGTAAAGTCGTATCACAAAGTCATCGCCTGCACAAAGTTATACTTCACAATAGAAGATACAGTTGTCCCTCAAGTTACAATAATAATTGGTTCCATTGTATGTTGATACCATAACTCTATGGAAACCTGGTGTGGTGTCCCGGTACTGTACATGTATTTTACCTTGTGTAGTAGGTCCCCAAAGTCAGAGTTCCTCCTCCCTGATAGGAGTCTCTTGGTGGGATAACACCTAGTCGCCTCTTCCTTCTTTGATTTTATGTATATTTTATATATTGTATAGTGTAAATATTCCTTCCAGGACCTAAGGTCACATGATTAATAATTATATTGTTCTGCTAAGGTTAAGGACCTTCCAGGTCAGGTGCTCATGTCACGTGATGTACCACAATGCTTTGTAATAGGACTGACAGGTTTGGGGTCCAATAAGCTTTGAGCCTGCCCCTTGCCATATAAGGGCGCTGTATCCAATGATCGCTCTCTTTCCCCCGGGATATGACAGCAAGCGGAGCTCTGTGCAAATCTACGAGACAAATCTAGGCCTGAAGCCTGCTAACTTCAGCCGAATACAAAACCGTGAGTTCAATCTAACTCAATCCTAATCCTACATGACTGCTGGACCTAAACAATACCCCTAAATTCAGTGGAACAGCGTAATCAAGCATCAAAGCTTATTCCCTATACGGTCCCAACCAACCTGTGAGGAGCCTAAAAGTCCGGTCCTCTGTAAAGACTGTTACTACGTTTAACCTGCATAAAATCTGCAGTAAAGTTATCTTCAGTTTACTAAAGTTCCGGTTGTGGACAATCCTTTATTCCTCCCTATCGTTCCGGGGACGGGTGGCGGTAGGATATATAATATACAGAGGAGAACCCGCACCCTGGCGTCACGACAGTTATGGGTTAATCCAACACCCTTTCATCACTGCACAGCTACACCACCTATACCCTACACCCCACAAGCTTACCACACTGGTAATTGGTTCTGAAGACCCCAAAATGTCATCAAAAAAGAGGAAAAAGTGAGGATTAAAGAAAAATAAGTAGATAACTCAGATAATTCAGATAAAGCAAATCCTTACATATAAAAGTAATAAAGATCTGCTGGGAGCTGTAAATCACTGTCTATGTAGAGGACAGGAGCTTCTTCAGGGTCCTGTACAGTACACGCAGTGGGGAAGATTTATCAAAACCTGTGCAGAGGAAAAGAGATGCAGTTGCCCATAGCAACCAATCAGATCACTTCTTTCATTTTGCAGAGGCCTTTTTAAAAATGAAAGAAGCAATCTGATTGGTTGCCATGGGCAACTGCACCACTCTTACTCTGCTCAGATTTTGATAAATCTCCCCCAGTGTCCCAAAAAAGTAAAATGGAGCAGCCTTCACCTGGTGGCCAAAGGATCAGCTAAGGCTGGGTTCACAATAAGTTTTTGCAATTCAAAACAGTTTCAATTTGAAAACCGCACGGAACCGTATTGAAAACCGTATGCATTGACTCTCCATTGAAAACCGTATGCCAAACCATGCATCCGGTTGTGTCCGTTTTACATCTTGTACGGTTTTGTCAGTTTTTTTTCCCGTACCCAAAACCGCAGCCTACCACAGTTTTTGGTCCGGGTGAAAAAACATTTTTAAACTTATACTTTTATTTTAACATGGGAGTCAATGGGAACCATACAGAACCGTATGTGCGTACGGTTCCATCCGGTTTGCACCATACGGTTTTTGGCTTTGCACAGTTTTTTTCTTGGAATTTCAATCAAACAAGTGAAACTTTATTCAGAATGGAGTGAAAAGTTAAAAAAGTATACATTTTTTTCTTAAAAAAAGGATGCAACCAGACATCATTTTTCAAACCGTATTTGTTTTTCAACCGTATACGGATTAAAATTTGTACACACGTTTTGATACAGTTTAGTCAGGTTTTGAGGAATCAGTTTTTTTTATCAAAAATCTGATACAGAACTGTATTGTAAAAACGTGGTGTGAACCCAGCCTAACCCTGGCACAGGTAAAGACCATACACGAACATGTAGACCTCCTTATACTGTTGGAAGCCGCTACCAGACAACAAGGCAGTGCACTTTAGTAATACAGGGGTTTTACTAGTGAAATGTCCATTCTGGTTGGTCAGTACTTCCAGCCATTGACACGTTTCACGTTTCAGGACTGTCCATAGCATTGTATGTTGAGTATGGTTTTAAGGAGAAGAATAGTGGAATCCTGGTTCCACGAAGAAGCGGTGCTTAGGTAGCGCTCGTTTCCAGCGGGAGACGAAAGATTGTAGTCCACGAACTTGGGTATGGTATAAAGAAAAAAATCTTTATTCGCACATGTAGTAGCAAAGGGATAACGCGTTTCGAGGGGCGGAGACCCCCTCTTCGTCAGATCCAATCATATGTTGGGATGGGTTCCCGTCCCATTTATACAGAAAAAGCCCGCGAAATAGTACATATTGGCGAATCAGATTGCGTTGCACAATATACATCCTATTTAAAAGTACATATCAATAATCAATAACATGTATAAACATTAAGAAGATTAAAAGAGTTCCCACTGGAAAAAGGGGAAGGGGAAGGATCAGAGGAAACTATAATGATAGTATGCTCACTCATGGATCCTAGATTGAGGGTTCGGGTGGCTCCTTTGTTAGGGCCGCCAATGGTTGTAACGAAGCTCAGTGGTCCAGTGCCGTGGTTCCTGATGAGATGAAAAAAACGCACAGCAGAGGAGGAACTGGCCACACAAGAAATGGGAGACCCGTTCTCTCGGCCAAAAGTTACTCCGGGTAGATGTCGGATCATCGCGTCGGTGGTGCTCCAGGGGACACACTGCACCTGACATTTTCTAGGTTAGAAGGCACGGAGGATAGCAGGGATTGCAGACTCAAAAAACAGTGGCTCAGCTGTACGGAGCGGTAAGTGGGGTTTACTCTGTCTTACTATCACATCACAGGACAACACGGACATTGTGGTCCGCCCTGCGGACAAAGGTGGCGGAGTTGTTATTCAGAACTACAATGACTATAACATTGAAGCCTGGAAAATACTAGGAGACACCTCCTACTACCAACGAGTAGTGAACGACCCCTTACCAAAACTAAAAATCCAAATATCCACCCTCCTAGAGGAGGGCTTACAACATAAAATACTTACGAAAAAAGAAAAAACCTTTCTATGGATACCCAATCCAAAAATGGCATTTTATTACCATCTGCCTAAAATTCATAAAGACCAGTTACACCCACCCGGAAGACCCATCATATCGGGCATAGACAGTATAACCAGTAACATCTCTCAGTATCTTGATCTGATACTCCAACCCTATGTTCAAAAACTACCCAGCTACTTAAAAAACTCGGACCAATTAATTACCACCCTCAAAGATGTCACATGGGAGGAAGGCATGCTGCTGGTTACTATGGACGTATCAGCACTATACTCCAATATTAAACATGATTTGGGCTTAGCATGTACGGCTTTTTACTTAGACAATGATCCCATTATGCCACCGGAACAGACCTCATTTCTCATGAAGTGTCTAGAAACCATTCTAAAGAATAATTTTTTTACATACGACGGGGCGACCTTCCACCAAATAAAAGGAACGGCCATGGGGACTAGAGTGGCCCCGTCGTATGCCAATCTCTTTATGGGCCAATTTGAAGACAGGTTCCTCAGAAAGAACCCCCTATTCCAGAACAACACAGTCATCTATAAAAGATATATAGACGATTTGTTCCTACTATGGAGAGGCTCCCCAGAAGAACTGGAAACATTAATCAAGGAAATCAATGGAAACAACTGGGGCATTACTTTGACCCCGAATATTTCAAACATGTCCATTGAATTTCTAGACCTTCAAATCTCACATACAAATAACCAAATCATCACTTCTACCCATTTCAAGTCAGTGGATTCGAATAGTTATGTTCCATTTTTAAGCGGCCATTACAGTAAATGGAAACTTAATATTCCATACGGTCAATTCCGACGTATCAGGAAAAATTGCACGGAGACAAGAACTTTCATTACGCAATCCAAAACTCTAAAAAAACGTTTTAAAGTGAAAGGATATCCTAAATCCCTGGTAGAGAACGCATATCGCAAAACTTTGCTACTCACACAGGACAACTGTTTAGCTTCATCACAGACACCTAAAGAAATGAAGGTGGAAACTAAGGACGAACAAATGAATGAAACCACCAATAGACAGACCGGTCTAGCAAAGATCTTAAATACCAAAAAATACGCCGGCAACTTTATCACCACCTATTCCACCGGCCATTCGAAAATTAGGAACATCCTAAAAAAACATTGGGGCCTCTTGAGATGCGATCCGTACCTCAAAGATATTTTACCCACACAACCTTCAATGACCTTCAGAAGGGCACCCTCCCTAAAAAACATGTTGGCTCCGAGCCGCCTCAAAAAACAAAAGAAAAAAGCAACATCAACTATGGAAACGAGCCAAAAGAAAGGGGCATTCAGATGCAACACCAAAAGATGCCTGTGCTGTAAAACAATAACCAAACCTAATACCTCCTTTTCAAGCCATCACACAGGAGAAAAATTCAACATACAATTCCATCTTACCTGTCAGTCCCAATATGTGATCTACCTAATCAACTGTTGCTGCGGTTTACAATATGTTGGTCGCACATCACAGAAACTGCATTTAAGGACCAACCAACATAGAAGTAACATCAAGAAGGGCTACATGAAACACAGCCTGTCACGGCACATCACTTTAAGACACAAAGATATTGCAAATCCGTTCTCCATTATTCCAATTGATCATATTCCCAACAATATCACCAATCGTCCAGAAGCCCTAGCAAAGAGGGAAATGTTCTGGATATATAGGCTGGAATCACTCCAACCATATGGTCTTAATGAGGCAGTGGAACTTATACACTGAATCAATGGGACTATGTCCAAAAAAACCTGATATCCAGATGTGCGAATCACCACAAATAAGAAACACCTCAGGACCCAAGAAGAACGAGCAGACGACCAATATGTGAAGAAATTCACTAATATGAATATACGATTCAAAAACACCTCTCAAGGATGGACACTGCATTTTGCAATGGATGTGATAGTAAGACAGAGTAAACCCCACTTACCGCTCCGTACAGCTGAGCCACTGTTTTTTGAGTCTGCAATCCCTCCTATCCTCCGTGCCTTCTAACCTAGAAAATGTCAGGTGCAGTGTGTCCCCTGGAGCACCACCGACGCGATGATCCGACATCTACCCGGAGTAACTTTTGGCCGAGAGAACGGGTCTCCCATTTCTTGTGTGGCCAGTTCCTCCTCTGCTGTGCGTTTTTTTCATCTCATCAGGAACCACGGCACTGGACCACTGAGCTTCGTTACAACCATTGGCGGCCCTAACAAAGGAGCCACCCGAACCCTCAATCTAGGATCCATGAGTGAGCATACTATCATTATAGTTTCCTCTGATCCTTCCCCTTCCCCTTTTTCCAGTGGGAACTCTTTTAATCTTCTTAATGTTTATACATGTTATTGATTATTGATATGTACTTTTAAATAGGATGTATATTGTGCAACGCAATCTGATTCGCCAATATGTACTATTTCGCGGGCTTTTTCTGTATAAATGGGACGGGAACCCATCCCAACATATGATTGGATCTGACGAAGAGGGGGTCTCCGCCCCTCGAAACGCGTTATCCCTTTGCTACTACATGTGCGAATAAAGATTTTTTTCTTTATACCATACCCAAGTTCGTGGACTACAATCTTTCGTCTCCCGCTGGAAACGAGCGCTACCTAAGCACCGCTTCTTCGTGGAACCAGGATTCCACTATTCTTCTCCTCATATCAGACGTCCAGGACCAGTTCCCGAGACGAACGGGTGCCCAGCAGCTCTTCCACCGCTACCTCCCAGGGATCTGGGGAATAAGCCTTCAACGGTGTTGTGTCTGTAACACAACACCCCCAGGTGAGCGCAGCAGTCCTTGTTTACCTGTGTATCTCCCATACATACAGAATCATGGCACATTAGTGCGCTCTCTTTTCTGTTTCCTCTTTTTTTACATATCACTGGAGTATGGTTTTAAGTTACAATGGCTGAGAAAAGACCATTGTAGGCTGAACATATGTGGTGTCCCAGCACCAAAGGCTGTCCTGTGGGCTGCGGATCTCCTCGGGCATGCCTGCAACACATGTGCTGGGACCACTAAGGGACTGTCTGTTTATTATGTTCAAGCACTTTATTACATATTCATTTATGTGTGCCCTATGCACTGTAAATATATTATGTGTTGTACCTTTAAGAGTGAGGAGCAGTGTAAGCCATGTGACGCTGCCTGCCCAATGGGAACCCCTAAATTGTTGTAGGTATATAGAGTAGTGATGGAGGAGTTGCCCCAGTTGGTTCAGAGCTCTTGATCAGTGCTGAGCACAATGAGGAAAGGAGGAGAAGTTATGTGGAGAACTCTGAGGGAAGCTTAAGAATATTTCTCTTATAAAGTCTACCAGCCATTCTGCCAGTGATCCCTGTACAGTGGAAAGTCAAGCCCTGGCGGAGAAAGCAATTGGACCTTGTCAGAACCCTAGCCGGCATGGAGAATCTTCAGTCTCTAAACTCAAGTCTGTATTAATTCAGTGGGTGCAAAGAACCATAAGTCCCAGCAAGCCAACAGGGCTCCCTAAGGGTTACACTGCATCCCTTCCACTCTGCTCCATACAGTCTGTGTGTAACAACATCTGCACACTGCTCAGTAAAAGGCAGTTATCCGTAACCCGACGTCAGTGTGTTTTTTTACTACCCATGTCTGGCCCAGGAGAAGCTGTCTCCACCTTGGACTGTGTATAGGCTAACGGTGCCCTGGCGTCACAAAGCGATTAGGAATTCCTTACTTCCCCCGTGTCACCACACATATTGTAACCTGAGACCATTGTAAGTTGAGTTTAACATGAAACATACCGGAGGCTTTACAAGTTCTTCCATTGGGTTCTAAAATATAGCCCTCATCGCAGTCACATCTAAAGGAGCCTCTCTCATTATTACAGCTTTGACTGCAAATTCCAGGAATAAGACACTCATTCATATCATCACACGTTTTAGAGTCATTTAGTAGCTGGTATCCAAGCGGGCAGGTGCACTGGGCCCCAAATGGTCCTTGTATACATCCGTGAGTACAGCCACCATTACTGTCTGTACAGCTCTCCTGATCTGTTGATATAAACAAGGGTGTAAAATCATTAGATGGATATACAAAGTAAAAAGGGAATAATACTGCAGAATCACCTGTCCGCACCTTCTTGCTAAATAGCAAGAGGGGAACAGGTAAAAGCTAGTGAGACTGCAGGATCAGACTACATAGGATTTGATAGTAGTCTGTAACCACAGAGACACATATTTCTACATAGACATTTTTTAATTTTATTATTATTGTCACATAAGCCCTGTTCACATCACATATTTCCCCTACATTTAGGTTTCGCAGAAAAGCTCCTGAACTATACGTTAAAGGGGTACATATTTTTTTTTTATAAATCAACTGGTGCCAGAAAGTTAAACAGATTTGTAAATTACTTTTATTAAAAAATCTTTACCCTTCCAGTACTTTTTAGCAGCTTTTTGTCTTGTCCAAAGTGCTATAAGCCATCTTATTAAAAGCTGAATGATGTTTTTCTATATAAATCATGAAGAGCTACACATAAAGGACATATTTATATCATGGTATTTGAGTGAATGGAGCTGAGCTGCAATATCAGACACAGCCTGTACACAAGAGATCTTTCTAATCAGAAACAACCCAAGAGTTAGGGTCTATTCACACTGAGGAATTCTACAGGAATTTCCTCCAGTAATTCTGATACCTTTTTCAGCTTGAAATTATTCAGCAATTGATTTTCCATTCAATTCAATGTATTTTCCGCTTCTCAGTTCACACTGAGTAAATAAATGCTGCTCGCTGAATTCAGTTCCGCTTGAAGAAAGAACATGTTCATTCTTCAAGCGGAATCCGCAAGCAGAATTCAACAGAAGTCAATGGTTAAAAAAAAATTCTGCCCAACATCGTTTTCAAGCGGAATTCAGTAAAGTAGAATTAAATAGCCTCCTCCTTCATTCCTCTTCATTTCTGCATGGAAATTTCGCTCAAATTCTGCTTGAATTCCACTTAATGGATAAAATGACAAAAAGGCTACTTGTGAATTTCTCTTGAATTCCTCATTGTGAACACAGCCTTAGGGTCTATTCACAAGGCAGAATTTTCGCTTGCGGAATTCCGCCTCATATTAAAGCCCATACACTTCTATGGGATTCTGCATTCCCATTCACACTTCTGAATTTCCGCTTGCGGAAATTCAGAAGTGTGAATGGGAATGCAGAATCCCATAGAAGTGTATGGGCTTTAATATGAGGCGGAATTCCGCAAGCGAAAATTCTGCCTTGTGAATAGACTTTTAAAGGGGTACTCCAGTGGAAAACTTTTTTTTTTTTAAATCAACTGGTGCCAGAAAGTTAAACAGATTTGTAAATTACTTCTATAAAAAAAAATCTTAATCTGTCCAGTACTTACTAGCTGCTAAATACTACGGAGGAAATGGTTTTCTTTTTGGAACACAGAGCACTCTGCTGACATCATGACCACAGTGCTCTCTGCTGACACCTCTGTCCATTTTAAGAACTGTCCTGAGTAGGAGAAAATCCCCATAGCAAACATATGCTGCTCTGGTCAATTCCTAAAATGGACAGAGATGTCAGCAGAGAGCACTGTGCTCGTCATGTCAGCAAAGAGCTCTGTGTTTCAAAAAGAAAAGAATTTCTTCTGTAGTATTCAGCAGCTAATAAGTGCTTGAAGGATTAAGATTTTTTAATAGAAGTAATTTACAAATCTGTTTAACTTTCTGGCACCAGTTGATAAAAAAATAAAAAAGTTTTCCACTTGAGTACCCCTTTAAGCCTAGTTCTCACAGCAGAGTCTCTGAGCGCAAACCAGCAGAAAGATTCCGCTTGGTAATTCTCTTGCAGCACCATGAATTTCTGCTGCCACAGAAATTTTGATTCCCGCCTCCAAAGAGTCAATTCTTTCTGCAGAATCCACTCGGAAATGCATTGCTGTCTATGGACTTTCCACCATCTGAACATAGGAAAACATGGGCGGACATTCTGCACATTTGAATAATCTGGCGGGCGCTAGGACCGCTCGGAAATATGCCGTCTCATAGACGCAATTCATTTCGGTGCAGAATCGGTAGAAATAATAAACAAGTCTATTCTTGCTGTGGACGACAGAATCAAGATTTCTGTGCAAGGACTACTCGGACATGCGCCGTCTCCAGTGATAGCAATGCATATCTGAGCAGATTCCGGAGGAGTCCGGAATTTGAATTCTTACTGCAGAATTTCCACCGCAGAAATTCTGCCATGTACACGGTGCAGCAGAATCCCATCAAAAACAGGGAAGGCTGCTTCACCGGAATTTTTAGGCAGAAATGTGAATAGGCCTTAAAGGGGTACTCTGCCTCTTGACATCTTATTCCCTATCCAAAGGATAGGGGATAAGATGTCAGATCACCGGGGTCCCGCTGCTGGGGATCCCGGGGATCGCTGCTGCATCACCCCGCTATCATTACTGCACAGAGCGAGATCGCTCTGCACGTAATGACGGGCAATACAGGGGCCGGAGCATCGTTACGTCACGGCTCCGCCCCTTGTGATGTCACGGGCCGCCCCGTCAATACAAGTCTATGGGAGGGGGCGTGGCGGTCGTCACGCCCCCTGCCATAGACTTGCATTAAGGGGACGGGCCATGATGTCATGAGGGGCATATCCATGACGTCACGCTGCTCCGGCCCCTGTATCGCCCGTCATTACGCACAGAGCGAACTCGCTCTGTGCAGTAATGATGGCGGGGTGCCGCAGCGGGGATCCCCGGGGTCCCCAGCAGCGGGACCGCGGCGATCTAACATCTTATCCCCTATCCTTTGGACAGGGGATAAGATGCCAGGGGCGGAGTACCCCTTTAAGGGCTTTTTACACAGGTCAGTTCTTTCCCTGTGTAAAAGACCCGGCAAACAGCCAATGACCAAGCAAACACTTATTCATCCGCTATTGTCGTGATTCCGTGGCACTTAAAATCATAGTTGGTTGGTTTAACATTTTTCTCCCAACAGAGGCTGGGCGGGCAACAACGATGCAAGTAAGGACTAGATCATTTGTGCACACAAAATGAAATAGCTACATAAAAGGCCCATTAAATGAGCACTGATCTGCTAGATAGGCACCTATATTGGGTAAAGATCTGTCCATATAAAGAGACAGTAACATTTTCTGTTTGGTAGAGGTCCATCCACTGTGATCCCCACCATTCATGACATTAGAATGGCGGGACAATGACGTTCCTCTATGGGACTGTGAAGTCACAGTAAACTACATTGATTTTAAAATTCTACACAAATTACAAAACATAAAGAAACAGATAAATCACGAGTAAATAATTTGTAGAATTTCTCAGTACCTGGTTGTGGCTCATCTGAAAATGTGCGATTTCAAAGAAAGAAAGAAAGAGAAAAGTGAGAAAAATAAAGTTAAAAATCACAAGTGAATCATGCACATTTGATTAATTAACATCTGATTAATTTTCCTGGTGCTGATTATAAGAAGATCATTATTTTAATATTCAGAAGAAATTGCAAAGACGTCTTAGAGAACAACACCACTTCATAAAGATAGCCATGGATAATAATTGAAGCTTTATATAGATCATGTATTAGACGCAGAAGGCATTATCATCTTGTTAGAAAAATTATAATCAACTAATTGTAATATTTTCTCAGTGATTGAGGATTCTGGTGGAACATTAAAAAGAACCTTAAAGAAAAACAACAGAACATACAAATGGGAGAGATAAGAGAGATGAAGTGCACACTTACTGCAGAGAGGAGACTCGTCTGCCCCATTGGGACAGTCTGGCGTGTTATCACATACTTGGCTGATGTTCACACATATACTTAGGCCTGGGCATTGCCACTGCCAGCTGGGACAGCTAAATGGTGGAGTTGGACAGTCTCTTTCATCACTCATGTCTCGGCAGTCATTGTCCCCATCACAAATCCAGGAACGGTAGACACAGTTTCCATTGTCACACTGAAAGTGGGAGGGAGGACATGTTCTAACTGGACAACTGTGGTGTTCATCAGACCCATCAACGCAATCTGGATGCCCATCGCATTCCCAGTTCGAGGGGATACATGACCCATCTGACTGGCACTGGAATTCATGCTGGTGGCACATCCCTGCTGGCCGTGTTGCTGGAATGAAAGAAGAAAAATAATTATTTATTACACTAAGTTGCATTAGTTCATCCTCCAAGCAAACAACTGAAATCTACACTGCTCAAAAAAAATATAAAGGGAACACTTAAACAATACAATGTAACTCCAAGTCAACGACACTTCTGTGAAATCACACTGTCCACTCAGGAAGCAACACTGATTGACAATCAATTTCACATGCTGTTGTGCAAATGGAACAGACAACAGGTGGAAATTATAGGCAATAAGCAAGACACCCCCAATAAAGGAGTGGTTCTTCAGGTGGTGTCTACAGACCACTTCTCAGTTCCTATGCTTCCTGGCAGATGTTTTGGTCACTTTTGAATGCTGGCAGGGCTTTCACTCTAGTGGTAGCATGAGACGGAGTCTACAACCCACAAAAGTGGCTCAGGTAGTGCAGCTCATCCAGGATGGCATATCAATGCGAGCTGTGGCAAGAAGGTTTGCTGTGTCTGTCAGCTTAGTGTCCAGATAAAAGGAGATCCAAGAAAGGGAGATGAATCGCGCTGCCACAAGAAGTATATATGGGTAAATTTATTGGACACAAAGGATCCACGCAACGCGTTTCAAAGCCGTTCTGGCTTTTTCGTCAGGCGTGTTTACACATTAAACAAAATCCAGTGCACCTTCACATCAGTATCAACTTTGGCGACACAATTATATATCAGATCAAAAACTTATATATATATATATATATATACATGAAAATTACACATAATGATACTCAAAACAATAAAATGTGAGCATATATAGCGATGTTCTAAACATCAGTTTTTTTCAATAACATCATTCAGACCTGCTGGGGATAATGTGCTAAGATTAAATATCCAGAAAGATTCCCTATTTATTAATCTTTGAAATCTTTGAAGCTTAGTGTGCAGAGCATGGAGGCACTACCAGGAGACAGGCCAGTACATCAGGAGACGTGGAGGAGGCCGTAGGAGGGCAACAACCCAGCAGCAGGACCGCTACCTCCACCCTTGTGCAAGGAGGAGCAGGAAAAGGCTGCAAGAGCCCTGCAAAATGACCCCCAGCAGGCCACAAATGTGCATGTGTCCATTCAAATGGTCAGAAACAGACTCCATGAGGGTGGTATGAGGGCCCGACGTCCACAGGTGGGGGTTGTGCTTACAGCCCAACACCGTGCAGGACGTTTGGCATTTGCCAGAGATCACCAAGATTGGCAAATTTGCCACTGGTGCCCTGTGCTCTTCACAGATGAAAGCAGGTTCACACTGAGCACATGTGACAGACGTGACAGAGTCTGGAGACGCAGTGGAGAACGTTCTGCTGCCTGCAACATCCTCCAGCATGACCGGTTTGGTGATGGGTCAGTAATGGTGTGGGGTGGCATTTCTTTGGGGGGCCGCACAGCCCTCCATGTGCTTGCCAGAGGTAGCCTGACTGCCATTAGGTACCAAGATGAGATCCTCAGACACCTTGTGAGATCATATGCTGGTGCAGTTGGCCCTGGGTTTCTCCTAATGCAAGACAATACTAGACCTCATGTGGCTGGAGTGTGTCAGCAGTTCCTGCAAGAGGAAGGCATTGATGCTATGGACTGGCCCACCCATTCCCCAGAGCTGAATCCGATTGAGCACATCTGGGACATCATGTCTCGCTCCATCCACCCACACCACATAGCACCACAGACTGTCCAGGAGTTGGCAGATGCTTTAGTCCAGGTCTAGGAGGACATCACTCAGAAGACCATCCGCCACCTCATCATGAGCATGCCCAGGCGTTGTAGGGAGGTCATACGGGCACGTGGAGGCCACACACACTACTGAGCCTCATTGTGACTTGTTTTAAGGACATTACATGAAGTTGGATCAGCCTGAAGTGTGGTTTTCCATTTTGATTTTGAGTGTGACTCCATATCCAGACCTCCTGGGTTGATACATTTGATTTCCATTGATAATTTTTGTGTGATTTTGTTGTCAGCACATTCAACTATGTAAAGACAAAAGTATTTCATACGATTAGTTCATTCCTTCAGATCTAGGATGTGTTATCTTAGTGTTCCCTTAATTTTTTTAGCAGTGTATCAGTAATTAAAAAGCAATCCAGCCTCATGTCAGTGCAAAATAATGTGAGCTGGCTCAGTCCCACTTGATGGCTACAAAAAGGTGTCATACAAGAGACATCTTATGGTGGGTAAAAGCAAAGAACTGTCTCAAGACCATCACAACCAAATTGTTTCAAAACATAACGATGACATTGGTAACAGGTGCATTTCTAAGCTCCTGAATGTTCCATAATATGTAAGTAGAAAGACAATAATTTCACCATAAATTTGCCTCAACCAGGTGCTCCTAGCAATGTTTCTGACAGATAAGTGAAAAGCATAATCATAAAGAGTTGGAGTTGTCCAAGAGCCAAGGTACACTTGTGGAGAGCTTAAAAAAGACCTGGAAATAGCATATCCTGCTGTCTCAAAGAAACAGTATTTAATGAGAAATATGGTGACATGTTCAATACTTATTTCACTCGATGTATACTATGGATATTTTCCATCTACTTTGAGAGGACCACACAACAACCCTTAAAAGAGGTACCTGCAGCAAATATCAACATGGAGAGCATCTGATAACATTTCCATCTTTTTTTGCCATAAAAAAATTTTTTAGCATATGCTGTGACCTTGTAGAAATACACATGAACATAACTTTTACCTCCCGAGTATTTACTTACGACAGTTTCTTTCGTCAGAATGGTCGTTGCAGTCAAACACCCCGTCGCACTGGTAGTAGAGGTTGATGCACTGGTTACCCGTAGCACAGGTAAATTGTGAGGCTGTACAGTTGTAGACTAGACAAGAGCAAAACATTGACTGTCAGTAAAATATCTATTACACACAGCACAAAGCATTGGTTACTGGACTTACCGCAGTCTTTTTCATCAGAACCATCGACACAATCTTTGTCACCATCACAGATGAAATACGAGTCGATACAGCGATGATCTGGACATTGGAACTGGCCTGGCTCACAGGTATTTGTAAAATCTTTAGACATGGGTAATTGAAAAATGAAGATGTATTAAACATCATAGAAAACTCATTATAGAAACATAACTTTGTGTTTATTCAGAGGGTCAGATTGGGTGTGACTACAAATTGGTCCAGACAATTAGTTTACAATTCAATTGTTGTAGGGGTACAACTTCATTCATTCTCTGTGACTGACCTAGACATACAGCACTGTACTCACCTACAAGTATTAAACGAGTTATCCAGGATTAGTCAAATAGAGCTGATTTCTTTAAAAAAAAAAAAAATGCCCCACACCTGTCCACAGGTTGTGCATGGTATTGCAGCTCAGTTCCACTGAAGTGAATGGAGCTAAGTTGTAATACCACAAACCTGAGGCCTGCCTAATAAAGTAATACAAACTATAACTATATAGATTGGAGCCTCTGCAGCTGGGTGAACAGACAGTGCAGCTCGGCAATTTAAGGAGTACTACAGCCTTCATACAACTTATCCCCAAGTGTCTGATCGTGGGGAGTCCAAATGCTGATCTCCTATTCGGGGCACCGGCTCTGCCGCTGCTCTCCCCATGCAAGAGGTGTGTTGGCCGCAGTATGACGCCATGGCCGACATGCCCTTCCATGTATCTCTATGTGAGAGGTGGAGATGAAGCGTTCATGCATCTTCCATAGAGCTGAATGGAGGGGTTGGAGTGAGGTCAACAACACGAGCATTGGCCGTGCAGAGCCGCGGCAGTGCCGGGTCACCGTAAGAGAGATTGCCGGAGGTCCCAGCAGTCGGACCCCCCGCGATCAGACACGTATCCCCTATCCTGCAGATAGGGGATAAATTGTTTATGACTGCAATACTCCTTTAATGACCAAGGCGGGACACCGATGCGGCCAATGATCGTCAGGCTCCAGGACACAGACTGTCAGCAGAGACTGTCCGGAGACGGGCGTCCTGATACGAAACTTCAAGAGAGCAGAGGTAGGCGAGAAAGTTATTGTTATTTTATTAAGCAGGCTAAGGACATTACTAGAATTTTTTTTCAATGGATAACCACTTTAAGGCCTATCCTCTTGCACAACCCTACAAGGTTAGTAGACACTATAGGTGTGGTGGTGGGCTCATACTAGTCAAACCAATTCACAAAGGAGTGCTACCACCCCTAAGCCCCGCCACCCAGTTATGTTTTTCCTTGTCTAATGTATATAGAAGAATCAAGAGAGATAGCTCTTGGCCAAAAGAAGGTTATTCTGTGTGTACGGTTACCTTAGTCTAGTGTTGAGCGGCATTCGCCATATTCGAATTTGCGATATTTTGCCAATATATGGACGAATATTCGTCATATATTCACTAAATTCGCATATTTGTAATATTCTCGTTTATTTTCGCATGTGAGAAAATTTGCATATGCCAAAATTAGCAAAAACGAAAATTCGCATATGCAAAAATTAGCATATACGAAAATTAGCATAAGTGAAAATTCGCATATGGGAAAATTAGCAAATGCAAATTTTCACATATGCGAAAATTCGTATGCCAGTCTCACACAGTAGTATTAGAGCCTTCTTTAGACCACACAAGCTGGAAGCAGAGAGGGATGATCACTGTGATGTGTACTGTGAAAAAAAAAAAAAAACGAATATTCGTAATTGCGAATATATAGTGCTATATTAGCGAATTTGCGAATATTCGCGAGCAACACTACCTTAGTCCACCTCCCCCTTAACTTTGAAGTTATTTGAAATGCTACATACACAGATGCATATGGTTATTCACATGCTTGTGTCCACAATATTCGTGCCACCCCAAGGCCCCGGGTTCACCTTAGTAAGAATGACCTAAACACCGTGTTTGAATTGCCTAAAACAATCATCTAGAATATAATACAGTAATTGTAACTGCCCCCAAAACAATGACAAATAAATAGTAAATACTTACTGCAGTTCAATTCATCAGATCCATCTCCGCAGTCATTGTCTGTGTCACAGAGCCATATCCTAGGAATACAGTGGTTATTATTACAGGTGAATGAGGTGGCAGGACACGACCAAGGACCTTGGGTTGGACAATTCTGCTCATCGCTGCCATCAAGACAGTCATTGTGTTTATCACAGCGCCAGTTCTGGGGGAGGCACTGCCCATTGCGGCAGGTGAATGCTCTGGAGGAACATGTAGTGTCTGTAAGGAAACAGAAGATTGTGGTGAGCTGATCCGCAAATACACGTACTATAATGATAGAACTTATTGTGATCAGACTTTGATCTACTGCAGTGTTTTACAACCAGTATGCCTCCAGTTGTTGCAAAACTACAAATCCCAGCATGCCCGGACAGCCGTTGGCTGTCCGGGCATGCAGAGATTTGTAGTTTTGCAACAGCTGGAGGCATTCTGGTTGGGAAACTATGATCTAAAGTACTGTAATAATCGCAGAACATATACGTGCAGTAGCTGTAGATCCACAAAGTCAACCAAAAGCAAAGTTAACCAAAGATAGACCTTTGGTTAAAGAGTACCTCTCATGATCTTGTTACATTTTATAGTCCCAGTTCACTGCCCCCATCATGATAAACCAACCCCTGCCTTTGTTTTTATTATTTTTTAGATTTCTACCTTGATATCGCTCTGTATTTTCTGCTCAGCGTCAGTCAGATTCACAGACTGGGAAGGGGCGTTCCCCAGCAGGCTGTGACATCATCTGAAGCCATATAGGGGAGAACTTCCGCCCTCACTCTGCTACACACAGCCCAGAGCAGTTCAGTGTGAGATGATCTATGATTGGATAAGGCAGCGCCCCCCCCCCCCTCAGCACTCCAGGCTGCATTTCCTGATTTTGGACTTCTGCCAGGCCAGCAGGAGTCCAAAGTTTGTAAAAGAGATGGGGGGAGGAATGTGCTCTGGACAAGTAGGGAAACACCTAGTGCCAGCTTTTTTAAACACAAATAAAACATAGAAAACTTCATGTTTTTTTTTACAAAGTACATTAGAAAGATTTTTTTTTATTTACCATAAGGAATGCAATAGCAAAAATTAGCTTTAATTAGAGTGGCCATTTAAACAGACACATATATACTTACTCAGGGATCCACAACCCAGTTCATCACTGTTGTCGTGGCAGTCATCGACACCATCACAGCGGTAATAACCTGGCACACACTTGCCGTTGGCACAGGCGAATGAATAAAGTCCGCACTGCATAGTAGGGGGTTCATTAGATGGATCTTCCACGCAAGTGACTTGATCAGGACGGAGCCTCATCCCATATGGGCAGCCGCACACCCTTTGGTAATTGGGGACTGGGAAACAAAAGTGGCTACAATCTCCATTTGGGTTTGTTGGTCGGTTGCACTGATTTGACCCTAAAATGACAAAATGATAATGGTCATGTCAGTGTGTTATGTATGGAAATAAAATACAAGATCAAAGTCAGACTAAAGTAGTGGGAATATTTGATGATTGAAGATAGTGTACTATCTGCTTACACTACCTTAAAAAAATAAAAAAAGAAGAAGATAACCCTTAGGCTATGTTCATATGGTGGAATATCCACAATTCCGCACAAATTCCGTTCAGCAAAGCTTGCTGAACAGAATTGTGGATTTGCGTAATTCTGGCGGAATTTCAGCAGATTTTCAGTTTGCTCAAAACACAGAATTATGGCAAAATTCAAGGCGGCATTGAATTCAATGGGATTTCACCTGCAACACCGCAAAATTAAAGGGGTACTCCGGTGAAAACCTTTTTTCTTTTAAATCAACTGGTGGCAGAAAGTTGAACATATTTGTAAATTACTTCTATTAAAAAATCTTAATCCTTCCTGTACTTATTAGCTGCTGAATACTACAGAGGAAATTCTTTTCTTTTTGGAATGCTCTCTGATGACATCACGAGCACAGTTCTCTCTGCTGACATTATAATAATAATAATAACAATAATAACGCTTTATTGTTGTCCTTGGGTTTTGAACCCAAGTCGCCAGAACTGCAAGGCAGCAGTGCTAACCACTGAGCCACCATGCTGCCCTTAGCATACATCTGCTATGCACGGTTGCTAAAATGGACAGAGATGTCAGCAGAGACCACTGTGCTCGTGATGTCATCAGTGTTCCAAAAAGAAAGTAATTTCCTCTGTAGCATTCAGCAGCTAATAAGTACTGGAAGGATTAATATTTTTTAATAGAAGTAATTTACAAATATGTTTAACTTTCTGCCACCAGTTGATTTAAAAGAAAAAAGGTTTTCACCGGAGTACCCCTTTAAGCAAAATTTTGCTGTGTGAATAGGACAGCGGAATCCCATGTTGAAAGTCAATAGGGATTTATGAAACGCAAGACCCATCTGACGTTTTTTCCCTCATCATTGGTGTTTTTCTGCGGTTTGGGGCTCAGTGGCGCTTTTCCAAAATCGCAGCATGTTAAGACTTTGGGGTTATTTTTGGCAAAATCTTGCCATTTCTCTCCCATAGGAGTCTATGGGAGCCAAAAAAATGCCATGTAGCTTAAGCATTTGTGTTTTTTCCCCACTTATTCAATAGAAATCTTTGAGTCACATGATGTAATGAATCACATGACTTGTCATGATAAAAACACAGGGGAAAAAACAGCAAAGAAAAAAAAAAAGCTAAGACTAAACCCACTATTTAAAACAAAAACAAAATGCCACAAAAACTGCATTTTGAGAGTGCAAAATAACAAGGCGTAAGACAACAAAGAACTAAGGTAATAGACATACCTATCTGAATGCCGGCATCAAATGATTTCACATGCGCAATATTATTGATCCCTCTGCGAATGATCGTCATGTCTCCTCCATCATATTTCCTGATTCGGACAATGGCCTGCAGCCTCCAGTCAGTTATGTATGCATAGCCTGGATAAGAAATAATAATTGTATAAATAAAAAGGATATAAATAAATGAATTAGAAAGAAAAAGCAGAAATTGGTTTGCTCCCTTTAATTCATAGTGCTCTATAACAAAAAATTTAGTCTATCCCATGCCTGCCACATCAGCTAAAACGGCTAAGCACAATACATACACAAGAACCTCTACATTGTTCTCTAATAATAGCTGCACTATATAAGCAAAAAATAAACAAATACATTCCCGGAGTGCTTATCTATCTATATATATAAAACTCAATGGACCTCATTTACTAAGAGTGTTGCGTTTTTACTAGTGGGAAAAGACTTGCTTCAGACTTGCAGGATTCTTCTCTATTTAATATTGGGAAAAGTCGGGAACATTTTCTGACCAGCTTTTTCTAGGTGGATATTTCCAGCCATTTATCCACAGGAATTTATCCACTGTGAATTCAAAAGTAAATCGGTGGGGTTGTGAAACCACGCCCCTTGTCGCGCCAGCCACGCCCCCTTTGTGCGGCAGACCATGTCCCTTTTTGGCTTTTCACAGTGCAATGTCGGGTTTGTCTCAGACACTCTGCGCCAAAATAACCAGACAAAAACTGGTTGGTTTCAGCTTAGTAAAGGAGGCCCAATGTGTGTGTGTATGTGTGTGTGTGTATGTTTGTGTGTATGTTCCAGCATCACGTCCAAACGGCTAAAGATATTAACAGGAAACTTGGCACACATGTTACTTATATGTCAACAACAAACATAGGGTAGGTGATTTAACCCTTGCTCACCCCCATTTGCCAGGGGCGGGGTTTTTATTTAAAGTCCCATACAAGTCTATGGGAAATATATGTTACTCCATAACTTCCCAACAGCTGGATATATTTCGATATTACTTGGTCACATGTTACTTATATGTCCACTAAAAATATAGGATAGTTAATTTAACCCTAACCTACCCTCATTTGTGAGAGTCGGGGTTTTTGTGTAAAGTCCAATGCAAATCATTGGGAAATGTATCTTCTAGCATAACTTCCGTATGGCTGGAGATATTTCGATAATACTTGGTCACATGTTACTTATATGTAAAAAAAAAATATATATATATATATATATATATATATATATATATATATATTAGTTCAATTAACATCTAACCTACCCCCCTATGCAAGTATATATAGGACTTCTGGTGCCTTACTCCACAAGCTCCACTCTGCATCTCCTGATGAATGCGTCAGTCCGGCTGGCAAGCCACACCCTCCGCACATGCCTCGCCCCATCTTGCAAAGACATGCCCACCCTTTAAGCCACACCCCTTTTATTTTCAGCTTACAATATCTTTACCACAACAGAGGAGATATGAGGATGAAAGCTTCCTCCTTTGTTGCTTTTCCTCCCCCCGCAAGGATAAGGTAGGAAAAAACGGGCAGCTAGTTTGAATATATAAAAGTTTTATGACATCTTACCTCCATAAATAGTGAGGCCAAATGGATGAGTCATCTGTGTTATTCTGCTAAGGGTTTGTCTGTCAGAGCCATCGAAATTGCTATGTTCCACTTTATCAAAGAACGCATCCACCCAATATATCCGTAGTGAGCTATTCATAAAAGGCATAAAATTAAAGGATGGAACAGCAATTTGAATGCATACTAAAACACATTAGCAGGATTTTATCTGGTATGAATACCAATAAAGTGGTTAGCTAAAATTTATAGAGGGTTAAACTGAGTTCCTCGCAGTGTTTTCTATACACCATATAGATAATATAAATATATTTCACATGATAGCCATTAGTTGGCCAGTAGTTTCATTAAGTGTACCTGTCAAAAAAAAAAAAAAAAAAAAAAAAAAAAATATTATATATATATATATATATATATATATATATATATATATACACGTTTTCTTCATTCCTTCATTTGCATACACATTGTCCTCGGTCTACAGGGCCCTGCTTGTCCTCAGTGTACAGGGCCCTGCTTGTCCTCAGTGTACAGAGTCCTGCTTGTCCTCAGTGTACAGAGCCCTGCTTGTCCTCAGTGTACAGAGCCCCGCTTGTCCTCAGTGTACAGAGCCCCGCTTGTCCTCAGTGTACAGAGCCCCGCTTGTCCTCAGTGTACAGAGCCCTGCTTGTCCTCAGTGTACAGAGCCCTGCTTGTCCTCAGTGTACAGAGCCCTGCTTGTCCTCAGTGTCCAGAGTCCTGCTTGTCCTCAGTGTACAGGGCCCTGCTTGTCCTCAGTGTACAGAGTCCTGCTTGTCCTCAGCGTACAGAGCCCCACTTGTCCTCAGCGTACAGAGCCCCGATTGTCCTCAGCGTACAGAGCCCCACTTGTCCTCAGTGTACAGAGCCCCGCTTGTCCCCAGTGTACAGAGCCCTGCTTGTCCTCAGTGTAAAGAGCCCTGCTTGTCCTCAGTGTACAGAGTCCTGCTTGTCCTCGGTGTACAGAGTCCTGCTTGTCCTCGGTGTACAGAGTCCTGCTTGTCCTCGATGTACAGAGCCCTGCTTGTCCTCAGTGTACAGAGCCCTGCTTGTCCTCAGTGTACAGAGCCTTGCTTGTCCTCAGTGTACAGAGCCCTGCTTGTCCTCAGTGTACAGAGCCCTGCTTGTCCTCAGTGTACAGAGCCCCGCTTGTCCTCAGTGTACAGAGCCCCGCTTGTCCTCAGTGTACAGAGCCCCGCTTGTCCTCAGTGTACAGAGCCCCGCTTGTCCTCAGTGTACACAGTCCCGCTTGTCCTCAGTGTACAGAGCCCCGCTTGTCCTCAGTGTACAGAGCCCCGCTTTTTCTAAGTGTACAGAGCCCTGCTTGTCCTCAGTGTACAGAGCCCTGCTTGTCCTCAGTGTACAGAGCCCTGCTTGTCCTCAGTGTACAGAGCCCTGCTTATCCTCAGTGTACAGAGCCCTGCTTGTCCTCATTTTACAGAGCCCTGCTTATCCTCAGTGTACAGAGCCCTGCTTGTCCTCAGTGTACAGAGCCCTGCTTGTCCTCAGTGTACAGAGCCCTGCTTGTCCTCAGTGTACAGAACCTTGCTTGTCCTCAGTATACAGAGCACTGTTTGTCCTCAGGGCACAGAGGCAATAGCTGCAGGGACAAGATAGCCTTTTTTCACCCAAAAATATACACATTTTTTTTTAACCAATGTATAATACAAATATACATATAATGTTATTATCTACATTGTATAACAAGTTTTTGCAAATGACAGGTACAGGTTGAGATATGTAGTATGTTGAATAAAAATAATTTACCTCCAGTCCATGGCCAAACCATTTGGCCATCCAAGAGTTGTATTTACAATTGGTGATGCATGTGATCCATCACACCAAGACCTCATGATTTTAGCTGGGCGGTACCAATCAGTCCAATAAAGGAACCTAAAGGAGACGGAAAAAATATTCTCATTTAGAAATTTTAATTTATAGTTCCATCTTTGATTTGTTTTTCTAAAGCTGTACAAGTCCATCATAACCAATTAGAAATCAGCTCAAGTGGAAATATATCAGTGGAAGCACCCTGGCTGTGAAACACTGATGTATACTTATAGAAGCATAACAATATACATATAGAACAATAAAAAATTCCATATACACTAAAGCCTTGTTCACACTGAGGAGATTCTGCTTGCAGCAGTCTTCCATTCATATCAATGGAATTCTGCTGCTTAGTTCACACACCACAAATTCCATGGAGGAACTTCTAAGGAGGACAGGAGATGCATCATGTCGGAAGATAAAACATGTTCTGCCTTTCAGTGGAATCCGCCAGACATTTCATTTTTTAAATGGAATGGTTGAAAAAATCCCGCAAACTTAGACCACCTCAGTGCTGCTCTCAGAGCCGGCCTTACAACGTCATAAACGGTGTTGTGATGTTTTTTGTTCGTTTTCGTGGACTTGCGCATTATTTATCACACATCGTGAGACTATATGATAAATTATGTACATCTCCACAAAAAAAAACTATGTGATCTGAAAAAGTACATACAAAACAACTCAGTGATCAATCTCCCCCAATGAGTTCAGAGCATAAACATATCATATGGACAACCAGTTGATTGCATTGGGGATCATGTAATGCATCATTTTCCCTGTGGGGGTGCTGTAGGAATATTGGACACTTGCTGCTGGTTTATTCCACAGTTAATAGATGTTTGGGGTCATAGCCATGGGGCATCTTGTGATCTGCTAAAAGGGGTACTCCAGTGGGAAAAAAAAATGTTTTCAATTCAACTGGTGCCAGAAAGTTATACAGATTTGTAAATTACTTCTATTGAAAAATGTTAAGCCATTCAGTAATTATCAGCTGCTGTATGCTCCACAGGAAGTTGTGAATTTATTTTCTGTCTGACCACAAGTGCTCTCTGCTGTCACCTCTGTCCGTGTCAGGAACTGTCTAGAGAAGAAGAGGTTTGCTATGGGGATTTGATCCTACTCTGGACAGTTCCTGACACGGACAGCGGTGTCAGCAGAGAGCACTGTGGTCAGACTTGAGAGAGAGCTACACAACTTCCTCTGTAGTATACAACAGCTGATTAGTACTGGAAGGATTAAGATTTTTAAAAAGAAGTCATTTACAAATCTGTATAATTTTCTGGCACCAGTTGATTTGAAAACATTTGTTTTCCACTGGAGTACCCCTTTAATATTTCTTATTATTGGGGACCCACCAAGCAAACAGAGAGCAACTAAAAAGACTATGTTTACTGTACTATATAACTGTGATGTAAATGTAGTATATTGAAGTGTTATTGTCCATATCTGTATGTAAGTGAAGAAATGCAAGATAAATATGAGAGCTCACATTTCAGCAGGAAGACACCGTCTGCTATCTCAAGTAAAATGTGGAACACTATCTGCAGGCTGGAGACAGAAGCACTTTAAAGTGAATAACAGAGCTGGACAGGGCTGACTCCTCTGGCTTCATGTCAATATATAAAAAAAAGTTGGGAAACGGCAGAAGTTCTAACGATAACTTGTCAGCATATTCCTTTCATGCAGAGCAGCGTATCACCTTACAGTCCTCTCGGAGCGCGGTCATTTGCCAGCGGCGGAGAAGAAATAAATAGTTGGAAGTGAAAGATGCAGGAAAAACAACGCAACATCCTCTATTAATTCTCTTCTTGATCGGGTTAAAAAAACTCAAGCAGCAAAAAGGAGAAGAGAAAGTAAATAAAGAAAGGATCTAGTTACCCCATCACTGGGTGCACTACAATGGAGCGGGGCTGATTTAAATTCTGAATGATCGCTCTTCTGGACTTATCTACAAGTCTCATGACACTGATGCTTCTGTATCTCGGGTCGGTCCAGTAGAGGTTCTTAGAGATCCAGTCATAAGCCAGGTCTTCCACACCTTCCACCCTATTGGCTGTGAGAATTTCTTTACCTGATAGAAATTACGAAAATTAAACTGATTATAAATGAATTAAATATAAAAACTGTGCCAATGTGCATGCCATCGAGGTTCTGGTCACATTTCGGCCCATTTAGGGTCATAACCTGGCATTAAAGTGGAAAAAAACTATTTCATATGAACTGGTGTCAGAAAGTTAAACAGATTTGTAAATTACTTCTATTTAAATATCTTAATCCTTCCAGTACTTATCAGCTGCTGTATACTGCAGAGAAAGTTGTATTTCTTTCTGGAGTTCTTTCCAGTCTGACCACAGTGCTCACTGCTGACACCTCTGTCCATATCAGGAACTGTCCAGAGCAGGAGAGGTTTGCTATGGGGATTTGCTTGTACTCTGGACAGTTCCTGACATGGACAGAGGTGTCAGCAGAGAGCACTGTGGTCAGACTGGAAAGAACTCCAGAAAGCAATACAACTTCCTGTGGAACTTACAGCGGCTGATAAATACTGGAAGGATTGAGATTTTTTAAACAGAAGTAATTTGCAGATCTATGTCACTTTCAGGCACCAATTCATTTAAAAAAACAAACAAACTGTTTTTCACTGGAGTACCCCTTTAACCTGGTCCCTGTCATATACAGTTTATACTGAGGTTTTCCAAAAGTTTGAAAACATTTTCCGTTTAGATTTTGAAATTCCTCATTATGGTCAAGATCTGCGTTTGCTATCAGTGAATGAGAAAATCTTCCATATGTCCCAAAAAAGAAAATATCACATACAATGGGGGAGATAAGCAGCAATACAAAGTGCAATTTTCCTTATTCATACAGGATGACACCATGCATAGAGTAAAACCTTTTATTATATGAAAGGACCTCGTGTACAATTGCTCCCTCATTCCCAACATGTTTCTATCAGTGCTATACTGTAATAGGTAGCACTAACATCTGCAGGGGAGAAAACGCCGGGGGAGCATGAGGCTTATAGATGGGGTCGCACAGTTTAAACTGAGACACCATACAGCAATACAATAAATACCACTAGACACATCAGCCCAATAGTTGTAATTGCTGAATATATAACTTGGTAGTGGTAGCATAGTTGGCCGCAATGGCGGCCACTTATGGTTCTGAAGTACCGAGCAGTTCCATGCATCTGCAGTGGCAGGCAGCCACTGCTGCAACTTAGAATAAAGAAATTGTTTAAGGCACTTTAAGTATTTATATTGTTATTGATGCCCTTAAAGGGGTACTCCGCTACTCAGCATTTGGAACAAACTGGAGCCGGGAGCTGGTGATGTCATAGCCCCGCCCATCATGACATCACGCCCCACCCCCTCAATGCAAGTCTGTGGGAGGGGGCGTGACGGCTGTCACGCCCCTTCCATAGACTTTCATTGAGGGGGTTCGGCGTGATGTCATGAGGGGGCGGGACTATAGCGTCACGAGCTCCCGGCGCCGACTCCAGCATTTGGAACAGTTTTTTCCAAATGCTGAGTAGCGGAGTACCCCTTTACAGTAACTCTATTGGGTAGTGAGAGTACCCTCGTAAACTCCTCTCTAGTGCAGAAATGACTTTGAAACAGTTATACAATATATGCCATGTATATACACCGTATATGCAATGCTCTGTGCACTACAGTATATACTGTACAGACCAAAAGTTTGGACACACCTTCTCATTCAGAGTTTTCTTTACTTTCATGACTATGAAAATTGTAGATTCACACTGAAGGCATCAAAACTATGAATTAACACATGTGGAATTATATACATAACAAAAAAGTGTGAAAATATGTCCAATTCTAGGTTCTAGCCACCTTTTGCTTTGATTACTGCTTTGCACACTCTTGGCATTCTCTTGATGAGCTTCAAGAGGTAGTCACCTGAAATGGTCTTCCAACAGTCTTGAAGGAGTTCCCAGAGATGCTTAGCACTTGTTGGCCCTTTTTGCCTTCACTCTGCGGTCCAGCTCACCCCAAACCATCTCGATTGGGTTGAGGTCCGGTGACTGTGGAGGCCAGGTCATCTGGCGCAGCACCCCATCACTCTCCTCCTTGGTCAAATAGCCCTTACACAGCCTGGAGGAGTGTTTGGGGTCATTGTCCTGTTGAAAAATAAATGATGGTCCAACTAAACGCAAACCGGATGGAATAGCATGCCGCTGCAAGATGGTAGCCATGATGGTTCAGTATGCCTTCAATTTTGAATAAATCCCCAACAGTGTCACCAGTAAAGCACCCCCACACCATCACACCTCCTCCTCCACACCAGCACACCTGTGAAGTGAAAACCATTTCAGGTGACTACCTCTTGAATCTCAACAAGAGAATGCCAAGAGTGTGCAAAGCAGTAATCAAAGCAGAAGGTGGCTACTTTGAAGAACCTAGAATATGACATATTTTCACACTTTTTTGTTATGTCTATAATTCCACATGTGTTAATTCATAGTTTTGATGCCTTCAGTGTGAATCTACAATTTTCATAGTCATGAAAATAAAGAAAACTCTGAATGAGAAGGTGTGTCCAAACTTTTGGTCTGACTTTTGGTCATCAGCATCATAAATCTCCTGATAACCTGCTACAATGTATCAGTGTGTAGCACAGTGTTTTCCAACCAGGGTGCCTCCAGCCTTTGGCTGTCCGGGCATGCTGGGAGTTGTAGTTTGCAACATCTGGAGGCATCCTGGTTGGGAAACACTGGCGTAGCAGATGTGTAAGCTGCATAACTGTGAACTCTGCAGTCACTAGAGCATTTGTAATGTTAGTCGGAAAACATACGCCAAATTCTTTCTAAACATATTTTGCTTTTTCAACTATTCCTAATCGGAGACCCTGGTACGGACTAGTAAGACTACCAGGCTGAAACTGCGTGCCTCCTCACAGCCAGGCATATTGTGCAAAGCAAAATACCCCCGTGAACTGGCACGGACCAGCACTGAGGAGCCTCCCGCAGACGTTCCACAGGCTTCACAGTCAGCTTTATCTTAAACGTCGTGTTTGACATTGATAAGTTTATCTGGTTAAAAGAAACATTTGACCAGTGATTTCTAATTCTTATAAGAAATTACAAATAACAGATAAATAAAAGTTATCAGCCGCAAGACTGGACAAACTGCATCTTATCAATGCCTAATACTTATAAGTGCTAGAAGGCTGTAAAACAGGTTGTACTGAATAGTATTTAAAAGAACCCTTTTATTTATAGATGTAGCCATCATTATCTCGAATGTGTTAAGACAGAGCAATGTGATGTGCTGGGATATCTATCTATATATATATATATATATATATATATATATATATGTATTTATTAATTGATTTACAGTATTATTATCATTATGTATTTATTTATTTCTAACTATTTTTATATTTTTTGTTCCAGTTATTGAAGAGTCATTATAAAATTAGATTTGTGCAACATGTTAGGCTAATTTATCTCAACTTCAGGAGTGCAGTGCAATATCTTAATGTACTAGGGATCAAGATAACACTGGATACATCTGTATGTAAAAGGATAGAAACATAGAATGTGTCGGCAGATAAGAACCATTTGGCCCATCTAGTCTGCCCAATAATCTGAATACTATCAATAGTCATTGGCCCTATCTTATATGAATGATAGTCTTATGCCTATCCCTATCTTATATGAATGATAGTCTTATGCCTATCCCTATCTTATATAAAGGATAGCCTTATGTCTATCCCTATCTTATATGAATGATAGTCTTATGCCTATCCCTATCTTATATAAAGGATAGCCTTATGTCTATCCCTATCTTATATGAATGATAGTCTTATGCCTATCCCTATCTTATATGAAGGATAGTCTTATGTCTATCCCTATCTTATATGAATGATAGTCTTATGCCTATCCCTATCTTATATGAAGGATAGTCTTATGCCTATCCCTATCTTATATAAAGGATAGCCTTATGTCTATCCCTATCTTATATGAAGGATAGTCTTATGCCTATCCCTATCTTATATGGAGGATAGCCTTATGTCTATACCTATCTTATATGAAGGATAGTCTTATGTCTAGCTTTATCATATATGAAGGATAGTCTTATGTCTAGCTCTATCTTATATGAAGGATAGTCTTATGTCTAGCTTTATCTTATATGAAGGATAGCCTTATGCCTGTCCCTATCTTATATAAAGGATAGTCTTATGCCTATCACTATCTTATAGGAAGGATAGCCTTATGCCTATCCCTATCTTATAGGAAGGATAGCCTTATGCCTATCCCTATCTTATAGGAAGGATAGCCTTATGCCTATCCCTATCTTATAGGAAGGATAGCCTTATGCCTATCTTATATGAAGGATAGCCTTATGCCTATCCCTATCTTATATGAAGGATAGCCTTATGCCTATCCCGATCTTATATAAAGGATAGTCTTATGCCTATCACTATCTTATAGGAAGGATAGCCTTATGCCTATCCCTATCTTATAGGAAGGATAGCCTTATGCCTATCCCTATCTTATAGGAAGGATAGTCTTATGCCTATCCCTATCTTATATGAAGGATAGTCGTATGCCTATCTCTATCTTATATGAAGGATAGTCGTATGCCTATCTCTATCTTATATGAAGGATAGCCTTATGCCTATCCCTATCTTATATAAAGAATAGTCTTATGCCTATCCCTATCTTATAGGAAGGATAGCCTTATGCCTATCCCTATCTTATATGAAGGATATCCTTATGCCTATCCCTATCTTATATGAAGGATAGCCTTATACCTATGCCATGCATACTTCTTCACCGCACCTGCAGCTACCACTTCAGCAGGAAGGCTATTCCCTGCGTCCACTACTATTACTCTCAGTTTAGTAGTACTTCCATTACCGCAGAAACCTTTGCCCTTCTAATTGTTTACTTTTGTGTTATCTTTGTTACTTTAGGCCTTCTGGGCTTTGTTTTGTTTCATTCTTTATGCTTTAATGAGGTTTTTGGTTTGAACATCACCTATGTGTTCTATGCTGTATCACTTTATATTTCCTTTTCTATTGTCAAGATAAGTAACATTTTATGTTCCAAGAAATGTTCACTTAATTCCTAAATCACATCTGCCCTAAAAGAGACCAGTATTATAATTGGCACATGGGGCCCTGTTGCAGATTTTGTATTGGAGCCCAGAAGCTAGACATTACGCCTCTGGCCAGGACTATAAATCCTTCTGCTTTTATTGTATTTTCCCAGCCAGGAAATGTTATACATAATTTTATGGGTTTTTTTTTTAAATATTTTTTTTCATTTTCCCCATTCTTCCATATTATAACTCCTTTATATACACTACGGAATCTCTGCATGGAAATCCCCTTGGAGATTCCTCTTCATTAATCTAGCATTGGTGTGAATAGGTCTTCACTCGGCTCATTCACACTGCGAAATTTTAGTGGTGAACAAACCTGTGAAATAGTGACGGTGCAGGTCTGTTTGGTCCTGTTGTCAAAAGATTTCGGTGAAGGCCGCTCAGATGGAATACTGACCCAAAACATCTCCAGGCGGAGATTTCCCTGAAACCACTATCATTTTCTACTCTCTAATCGCAACAGGCCCAATATGAAGCCTCCCCCAAACCCCCCGCAGAGATATATACCCAACATTATACATTCAACTGTCTTTCAAATTTGTCTTTAAATTTCAAACGTATAAATGTACCTGTCCCGTCCACTTTCTGCTTGTAGATCATGTCTTTTACAGTGTCGGAATAATATATGCTGTTATCTTGAGCATCGAAATCAATTCCAACAAAATAGGAGGGGACTCCGGTGATGGGGATGATGACGTCTTCCTGGATGGAAAGGTTAAATGGAATTCCACGGACAGCAAGTTGCGAAGAGAAAAGCAAAAATTTCTGGACACCTGCAGATAAATTTTAGAATTGTAATAAAAAAAAACATTAAAAAACATTTAAAAAAAAAACATAACTTGGAGGGGGGGGTTTACTTTATTTTTATTAATTTGTTTATGTTTCTTAATGTTACTAGATGAATAATTTCGTCTTATACACTCTCTTCCCCAATTTCATGGAGTAAGTCTGCTAAATCAGTGGCTTTAAAGGGGTTCTATTTATTTATTTATTTTTTAAATCAACTGGTGACAGAATATTAAACAGATTTTTAAATTACTGACATGGACAGAGGTGTCAGTAGAGAGCACTGTGGTCAGACAGAAAAGAAATTCAAAAAGAAAAGAACTTCCTCTGTAGTATACAGCAGCTGATAAGCACTGGAAGGATTAAGATTTTTAACTAGAAGTCATTTACAAATCTGATTAAAAAAAAAAAAAAGGCTTTCCACTGGAGTACCCCTTAAAGGGGTTATCCAGGAAAACCCTTTTTTATATATATATCAACTGGCTCCAGAAAGTTAAACAGATTTGTAAATTACTTCTATTAAAAAATCCTAATCCTTTCAGTACTTATGAGCTTCTGAAGTTAAGGTTGTTCTTTTCTGTCTAAATCCTCTCTGATGACACCTGTCTCGGGAAACGCAAATCCCCATAGCAAACCTCTTCTAAACTGGGCGTTTCCTGAGACAGGTGTCATCAGAGAGGATTTAGACAGAAAAGAACAACCTTAAAGGGGTATTCCAGGCAAAACCTTTTTTATATATATATATCAACTGGCTCCGGAAAGTTAAACAGATTTGTAAATTACTTCTATTAAAAATCTTAATCCTTCCAATAGTTATTAGCTTCTGAAGTTTTCTGTCTAACTGCTCAATGATGATGTCACGTCCCGGGAGCTGTGCATGATGGGACAATATCCCCATAGGAACTGCACAGCTCCCGGGACTGTCATCAGAGAGCAGTTAGACAGAAAACAACAACTCAACTTCAGAAGCTAATAACTATTGGAAGGATTAAGATTTTTTAATAGAAGTAATTTACAAATCTGTTTAACTTTCCGGAGCCAGTTGATATATAAAAAAAAGTTTTGGCCTGGAATACCCCTTTAACTTCAGAAGCTCATAAGTACTGAAAGGATTAAGATTTTTTAATAGAAGTAATTTACAAATCTGTTTAACTTTCTGGAGCCAGTTGATTTATATATATATATATATATATATATATATATATATATATATATATATATAAAAGTATTTTCCTGGAATACCCCTTTAAACGTAGTATTTCCAGTGTGCCTCCAGCTGTTGCAAAACTACAACTCCCAGCATGCCCGGATCCGGGCATGCTGGAAGTTGTAGTTTTGCAACAGCTGGAGGCATGGTTGGGAAACACTGCTCTAAGGGCATGCTGGTAGCTGTAGTTTTACAACATCTGGGCGAATACCACTAATACAAGAAGAAAAGAAGTATTATTCTCCAAGCATGAGTTTATATGTAAAAAGACTCAGCCTCTACTATCGGAACAGTCAGTAACTCTGCCCTGTGTGTCAAATAATGAAATGTGAATGATATCTTTCACTGTATCAAAGTCTGACCTTGTGAGAAAACCGCAATAGTGTCTACAAATACAATGACACATTAAGCTGCAGGGTGGGAATGATAAAATATACTGTAACATAGAGAGTGATAACGTAATACTCCCTCAAATGGCTGACACATTTTTTTCTCTAATCTTTATATACTGTATAGATGTGAAACAAAAATACAGAAACAGAAACATAGCCGCACATCCACCATTTGTATTTTGATCTATTTGCTTCTCAGCATCAATTCCTAAACTTACAGGTTGTTAGTATACATTTTTGATCAAAAAGTACAAGCCCACTCGCCACGTCAAGGCCACCTATTGAGAGTGGGTCCCTAACCTAACACCGGCGTAGTGCCAGGCAGCGACCACCGCCACAGCGACACTATGCCCACAGGGTGAACGACCCAGTGACCAGGCAACCCCACTGCTGCCCGACCAATCCCCTGGCTCCGGGCCGCTCCACCCCACAGACAAAGCATCACAGAAACAATGACCGCCACAAGGCACCACACCAGTGTGAACACCTACCATGTACTGTATATAGACTTCAAGGGGAACTCCGGTGGGAAAAAAATGTTTTCAAATCAACTGGTGCCAGAAAGTGAAACAGATTTGTAAATTACTTCTATTTAAAAATCTTAACCCTTCCGGTACTTATCAGCTGCTGTATACTACAGATATACTGCAGAGAAATTTGTGAAGTTCTTTCCAGTCTTACAACAGTGCTCTCTGCTGACACCTCTGTCCGAGTCAGGAACTGTCCAGAGCAGGAGAGGTTTTCTATGGGAATATACTTCTAATCTTGACAGTTTCTGACATGGACAAAGGTGTCAGCAGAGAGCACTTTTATTAGACTGGAAAGAACTGGACACTTTTCTCTGCTGATAAGTACTGGAAGAATTAAGGTTTTGAAGTAGAAGTAATTTACAAATCTGTTTAACTTTTTGGCATCAGTTGATTTGAAAACATTCTTTTTTCACTTGTTTCCACCGGAGTTCCCCTTTAAGGAGAATACATAATGAGGTGCCTCCAGTCATATGCTGATCATTTTTCGTATTTTAGTACCAGAATAGGCACAGAAGACATTCAAGCTCCATTCTGTATCATATCAGGCTGTGCACAGGGGCAGAGGAGTGACAATGAAGAAGCCAACCCCCCCCGTGCTCCAAGCTCCATTTTACCATATCCAGAAAACTATGGATTACCAAAGAATGGAGCCACAGACAGAGGATTGGTGAGTATGGTTTTAATCAGTGTCACCAGTACTGTAACCCTGTACCAACAGGTTAGTGTGGGAAAAACCGATGACAGATTCCAGCGTGCACTGGAGGGAAACTGATGCTAGAACTGATCCCATTCATTTAAATGGGACAGTTTACAATCATGCAGTGTCTCAATTTTGACGCCAGATGGTTGGACACAACGGAGGGCACTGGACAGCAGGCTGCGTTCCCCTGTCAGCCATGCAGCAACAATGGACGGTGGATGCCATACAACTGATGACAAGTTGTCATCAGTTGTGGCATCAGTTGCATCGAGATCTAGGCTGAGTTCACCTATGCCGGATGCCGGACACATGTAAACACAGCCTTACAAAACTGAACCGTTAGTATCAGTTTGGATCAGTTTTTTGATCAGTTTACATGTTATTAGATATATGCTAAAACGTAAAAAAGAAATAACAAGAGGTCCACAAAAACAAGTGGATACTCCAGGGACCCCTGATAGGAGGCTTTTTTCTGCATATTATCCTGCATCTTGGACCTCTTCTTTAGAATACATATGCATATCGTTCTAGCATCTCTGGGACATGACATGAGTGAGTGGTCTATATTGGATCTGTGGTAATTCCAACACGACATGGCTTATTGTTTATTTTCATCTTGAGCCATGCTATTTCCAAATTTGTGTCTTTATCCTGTGTGTCATCCCCTGATGAACACCTTGCTCTATCATTGATAGGGGAAGCACGTTGGGGTTGTAATTGTGTGGTTTACACAGGAATCACTGTGGGGATCACTGTATAAAAAGAGGGGTAATATAAGCTGTACATGCCATTTACCTCTGACCTGATGTTGGCTCACTTAGAGAAGCTTTGACATATTTGTTTATGAGGACCTCTTTGTTATTGTTACGCCGAGCGCTCCGGGTCCCCGCTCCTCCCCGGAGCGCTCGCTACACTCTCCTCACTGCAGCGCTCCGGTCAGATCCACTGACCCGGGGCGCTGCGATACCGCCTCCAGCCGGGATGCGATTCGCGATGCGGGTAGCGCCCGCTCGCGATGCGCACCCCGGCTCCCGTACCTGACTCGCTCTCCGTCGGTCCTGTCCCGGCGCGCGCGGCCCCGCTCCTTAGGGCGCGCGCGCGCCGGGTCTTTGCGATTTAAAGGGCCACTGCGCCGCTGATTGGCGCAGTGGTTCCAATTAGTCTGATCACCTGTGCACTTCCCTATATCACCTCACTTCCCCTGCACTTCCTTGCCGGATCTTGTTGCCATCGTGCCAGTGAAAGCGTTTCCTTGTGTGTTCCTAGCCTGTGTTCCAGACCTCCTGCCGTTGCCCCTGACTACGATCCTTGCTGCCTGCCCCGACCTTCTGCTACGTCCGACCTTGCTTCTGTCTACTCCCTTGTACCGCGCCTATCTTCAGCAGCCAGAGAGGTGAGCCGTTGCTAGTGGATACGACCTGGTCACTACCGCCGCAGCAAGACCATCCCGCTTTGCGGCGGGCTCTGGTGAAAACCAGTAGTGACTTAGAACCGATCCACTAGCACGGTCCACGCCAATCCCTCTCCGGCACAGAGGATCCACTACCTGCCAGCCGGCATCGTGACAGTTATTTAGACTCTTTATTTTATATATTATAAATGCTAAGATTTTTTCAGAACTTTTTTCAGCCAGTGATAGATATTTGACAGCCATAGGAGTATCTTTCCATACCCTAGTGATATTTCCATAGGAGACAGTTTTCTTACCAACACAACGGCGTCCATCTTGTAAATCAAACCCGAGTCGACAGCGACATCTATAACCAAGACCATCATTGTCTGTTCTGTGACTGAGGACACATATCTGCTCACAACCTCCGTTATTGTTTCCACATGGGTTCCGCACTACACAAACAACATTATTATTATTATTATATAGCTAGATAGATTTCTACAATTCCTCAATAATCCCCTTTAAAATTAAAAGTGAAAAAAAAATTACAAAATAAACATTATTACCATACGGCTGGCGAGCTGAATGATAAACGGTGACTCCATATGGTCTCAGTGAAGAACTAAACACTGTCTGAGATGTGGTGTCTGAAAATTTGTTGACCTTTAACACACCAAGTTTTGTCCAGTCGGTAAAATACACAAAATGCTCAAAGATACTAATCCCAAAAGGGTGCGGAACAATGTCCCCTCCATGTACTATTGTTTTCCTGTAACAAATTGCAAAAGTTTGTATGGTAAGTGCATTGGGTATGTACATTGTGAACTCAACACAAGTGCATCATGTAAGGAGGAGTTGGTAAGGATCCAGGGATGGTTCTGCCTATAGGCTCTGCCCGCAGCAATAAAGTTAGCCAGCATCCGAAGCACCCGCCCATCCAGCTAAACCCTGCCACCCCAGTAGTAAGGTGATTAATGAGGAAGGGGTTTGTTGCAGTGTGTTACCCCAGTAGTAAGGTAATTGCATGAGGAGGAGGTTTGTTACCCCAGTAGTAAGGTGGAGCGTGCCAATGGGTGGGATCAATGGGCAGCAAAATTAGCTTTCGCCTAGGGTGAAAAAAAATCCTTGCACCAGGCCTGTAAGGATCCCATGACTTTTGGTGCCAGGGGGCCAAGACCGCTCTTCGTCTTTGTGGTCTCATCCACAGGACAGACCCACAAAAAAGAGAAATGTATAAGATCTCAGCCTTTTACTTTTCAAATAAAGAAAGTACTACAGAAAGTATCAGCTCCTTATAAGAATCAGCATTTCATAAATTGGAAGTACCTTTGAAGACCATCATAGGTCACAGTTTCAATGTAGTCGTAGCGGCTATCCACCCAGTACAGCCTCTTAGCTACAATGTCCAGAGTAATCCCAGCGGGCCAGCCCAGTTTGGTCTTAATCAAATCATGACGATTGGTACCATCCATAAAAGCTCTCTCCAATTTCGGATCTCCGGAGACACTATCCCAATCAGAAAAGAATAAGTACCTATGGATGAAACAAAACAAATATGTTCTTAGTTTGCACAGTATTTTTACTTGTTATAGCAGAAGCCTTTTCTCCTGAGCTGTTCTTCCTGCAGCTATGATCATCTCTCAGCGCCTGCTGGGATTAGTACACAACAGGCAGAAATGCATACATTGAGTTAGGCTCTGTTCACAATGCGTAATTCTGGTTCAAAAGCTGTGCTATTGTATACAGTAAAAAAAGTATATGTTGCAACAACTATAAAAATTATTAATGTGATATATATATATATATATATATATATTTATTTATTTTTATGATGATTATTATTAATTCATTTATTTATTTTAAATAAATCTAGCACTCCAATGCACATTACTAGAAGAAATCTTCTTGTGCCCAAATGATTATGGAGAGTCCAGGGAGTCTCATTTCCAAGTCCCCACAAGCTGCTGTTTTGTTTTGGTTCCCAACCAGTGTGCCTCCAGCTGTTGCAAAACTACAACACTCAGCATGCCAGGACAGCCACAGGTTGGAAAACACTGTTTTAAAAAAAGGTGGGCATAAGTCCCTTTCTGTTTTTCTTGAGCATTAAAGTCTACACAATTCACCAGTGATACTTACCCAACAGTTGGATCAACCGCTATACCCCTTGGGCTGCCCAAATCCTCTGCTATTAATGTCATCCGATTCTGCCCATCAAGGTCTACCATATCGATCCTGTTGACACTTGTTTCAACCACATAAAGCTTGTTGCCAATCCAGTCTACTGCTAAGTTTTCAGGTGATTCAACAGATACGTTGAGGACTTGTCGAACATTTGAGCCGTCAAAATCTACAGAAAAAACCTAATAGAAGAATATATGGTAAATGACTAAAACATTTTGTTATAAGTAAAAGTCAAAGAAAAGAATCATTAAAGAGGAGTTGGGATTTGTCTGTATCAACTATTCCTGGCCTCTCTTTTGCATAGAAATGAACATCTACCGGTGACTCAAATAGGAATTCACAATCAGTGGGTGCAATGTTACCAACTTGTGTCTCAAGGCAATCTGAGATTGGGGGCAATCAAAGTTTTCGGTGGGTTTGTGCATATATATATATATATATATATATATATATATATATATGAATTCAGGTAGAAAACAGACATGGTGGTGCACATCTACAATCTTGCACAATGATCTGATTGCTTCTCAGCATGATTTCAAAAACTAACAGGTTGTTAGTATATACGTTTTGATCAAAAAGTACAAAGCCCACTCGCCACGTCAAGGTCACCTATTTAGAGTGGGTCCCTAACGCCCCTAGCATAAAATGGCGTAGCACTGGGCAGCGACCACCGCCGCGACACCAGTGCCCACAGGGGGAACGACCCACTGGCAGAGCCGCCCCAATGCCACTCAAACCAGTCCATGGGTCGCACCTCCCCGCAGACACGGCGCCACGGCAGCAACGGACGCCGCACAGCACCACACCAGTGTGAACAGGGTGTAACAGCACACTTACCATGCTCTCCCAGTCAAACTGGGAGGCTGCCAGGAAAGAAAAGGCCCATGTGTGGCTAACTACTACTTATATAGGGTTGGGCTGAGGGGGTGGGGAAGAGAGCAGACAACATTTAAAAAAAAAAAAAAAAAGAGGGGATAGAAAACACAATGTGAATTCAGGTAGAAAACAGACATGGTCGCACATCTACAATCTTGCACAATGATCTGATTGCTTCTCAGCATAATTTCAAAAACTAACGGGTTGTTAGTATATACGTTTTGATCAAAAAGTACAAAGCCCACTCGCCACGTCAAGGCCACCTATTTAGAGTGGGTCCCTAACGTCCCTAGCATAAAATGGCGTAGCACTGGGCGGCGACCACCACCGCCGCGACACCAGTGCCCACAGGGGGAACGACCCACTTGATCAAAAATGTTTACTAACAACCTGTTAGTTTTTGATATTATGCTGAGAAGTAATTAGAGCATTATACAAGATTGTAGATGTGCGACCAAGTCTGTTTCTTCTACCTGAATTCACATTGTGTTTTCTATCCCCTCCTTTTCTTTGTTTGAACATGTGTCTGCACTCTTCCCCACCCCCTCAGCCCAACCCTATATAAGCAGTAGTTAGCTACACAAGGGCCATTTCTTTCCTAGCTGCCTCTCAGTCTGACTGGGAGAGCATGGTAAGTGAGCTATTACACCTTGTTCACACTGGTGTGGTGCTGTGCGGCGTCCGTTGCTGCCGTGGCGCCGTGTCTGTGGGGGGGGGGTGCGGCCCATGGACTGGTTTGAGTGGCATTGGGGCCGCTCTGCCAGTGGGTCGTTCCCCCCCCCCGTGGGCACTGGTGTCGCGGCGGTGGTGGTCGCCGCCCAGTGCTGCGCCATTTTATGCTAGGGACGTTAGGGACCCACTCTAAATAGGTGGCCTTGACGTGGTGAGTGGGCTTGTACTTTTTGATCAAAAATGTATACTAACAACCTGTTAGTTTTTGATATTATGCTGAGAAGCAATTAGATCATTATACAAGATTGTAGATGTGCGACCATGCCTGTTTCTTCTACCTGAATATATATATATATATATATATATATATATTTACGCATATATATATATATATATATATATATATATATATATATAGCAGCCAAGATAAAGACGTAGAACTTCTGCAGAACAGCCAGTGTTTCCTAACCAGTGTGCCTCTAGCTGTTCAAATCTACAACTCCCAGCAAGCCCGGACATCCAAACACTGCCTAGAATGGAGTAACCAGACAATAAGGGGGTCCGCAGAAGCTTCTCATCAACCCTACTGGGCTTAATTGACAGGTCTTTTCCTATGTTTCATGATTTATATATATTTTTACGGATCAATACATTATATTTTCTATACTATTTTTAATTTTTTGGCTGTAATTTTTTTAAATTATATTTTTGTACATTATTCTTGTTATTATAATTTTTAGCAGAAGTAAAAGGAGTACTGTGGTGCACGAACACTTATTCCCTAACCAAAGGATAGGAGATAAGTGTATGATTGCGGGGATCCGACCATTGGGACCCCCTGCAATCTCCTAAACGACATCCCGCCTCTCCTCAGGAAAGGAGCATGTCAACCCCCATGCGAAGCAGCGGCCAACATGCCATACAGCATTGGGGTATCTCCGGCTCTCCCATAGAAATACATGGAGGGGGCTTGTTGGTCTGTGCTTCGTGCGGGGGTTACATAGTTAGTACGGTCGAAAAAAGACATATGTCCATCAAGTTCAACCAGGGAATTGAAGGGGTAGGGGTGTGTTGCGATATTGGGGAAGGGATGAGATTTTATATTTCTTCATAAGCATTAATGTTATTTTGTTCCAGGGTTGACACGCTCCGTTCCTGGGAAGACCGGGGTGCCATGCAGGCGATCGTGGATGTCCTTTGGAAAGGGCATAAGTGTTTCTTCGCCACAGTACTCCGTAAATAAGTAGTAGAGATATGTTTACAGCACAACCCATGGACATTCAGCAATAGATAGGACATGTCCTCTTCAGATAAATTGGAGACGCTACTGAACATGCTCTCTGACCTTTTTACAGGTCATTCTACAGGTAGCAGGAGGCTGATCTGGAAGCAACAGCTATTGTGCGTACCTCTGTTATTTATATACTAGTGTTACCTTTTACTGTATGAAATTATAAGACTGTAATAATGACAAGAATACTACTTGAAAATGATCTGTACAGAACAGGAAGTCTCAGTTTAGCTTTTAGTTTAGTGGCAGGAATGGGAACTGCAAGATTTCAGGAATATTTCACAATGTAGATATCAAAATGGAAATTTTTAATAAACACACCCCAAAACTAAATATGGTATAGTAATGATGTTAACATAAAAAGTGGTTATACTGGAATAGAAAAACTGATTTCTAAAAAAAAAAAAAAAAAAAAAACAACAACCGTAGTCCTCAGTTTGTGTGAGGTATTGCAGCTCAGATCCATTAGAGTGAATAAGGCCAAGTTGTAATACCCCACACATAACCTGAACACAGGTGTGGTGCTGTTTTTGGAAGAAATTGGCTCTTTTTGTGCATAACCCTTTAAACAATAAGTAATTTTTAATGACACAATCCCACTATGTCCAGGGGTGGGTGTTCGCGACAGCTGTTAGGACCACTACCCCTACGACAGCTACAGCTGTGAAGACCACTACCCCTAGGACAGCAACAGCTGTGAGGACCACTACCACTATGATGGTGCTACAACTTGGCTGCTTTGTAAATAATCTGACATCAACCTCTAGCTACATACAGTCAGGCTGCCCATGGCAGCATAAATCAGAAAAGAAAAAATAGCGCAACTCAGCTCACCCACCAATCTGTACAGATACAGATGGACATCAATGGCACATCCAACGCAGGTGCTCGGACCGCCTCCCGTATCATACAATGGGAAAAAGGAAAGGTTGTCCAGCTCTCGCGCATATGAGTAACTGTTAAAACTTGGCTTTAACTGTCAGGCGTGTGTTTTTAATGAATTTTATATTTTTTTTCCAAGTGCAAGATAAGAAGAACGGAGCACTCACCCAGGATAATGCAATAAAACGTCTTGTCTTTATTCAAGCGTACATCAGGTACCTGAGCGATACGGGAGATCGGACAGGTGCTGTGGCGTGGGGGGTAGGGCAATGGACCGTATTCGCGCAAAAGTGCGCTTCCTCAGGCCCCTCAGGGGCCTGAGGAAGCGCACTTTTGCGCGAATACGGTCCGTTGCCCTACCCCCCACGCCACAGCACCTGTCCGATCTCCCGTATCGCTCAGGTACCTGATGTACGCTTGAATAAAGACAAGACGTTTTATTGCATTATCCTGGGTGAGTGCTCCGTTCTTCTTATCTTGCACTTGGAAAAAAAATATAAAATTCATTAAAAACACACGCCTGACAGTTAAAGCCAAGTTTTAACAGTTACTCATATGCGCGAGAGCTGGACAACCTTTCCTTTTTCCCATTGTATGATACGGGAGGCGGCCCGCTCACTCCGAGCACCTGCGTTGGATGTACCATTGATGTCTATCAGTACCTGTTCAGATTGGTGGGTGAGATGAGTTGCGTTATTTTTTCTTTTCTGATTTATGCTGCCATGGGCAGCCTGACTGTATGTAGCTAGAGGTTGATTTCAGATTAACTACAAAGCAGCCAAGCTATAGCGCCATCTTTTTAAAGATCAGTCCCTACTTTTGACTTCAATCTATCTCTTTGCTACTTTATATCTGAATCTGTTTTGAAACTGATCGATTGATCGACTGCACTTATAGTAATAATAGACAATATTATGACTTCTTACATAAACGTAATACAAGGTACAATTAGAGATGAGCGAACTTACAGTAAATTCGATTCGTCACAAACTTCTCGGCTCGGCAGTTGATGACTTATCCCGCGTAAATTAGTTCAGCCTTCAGGTGCTCCAGTGGGCTGGAAAAGGTGGATACATTCCTAGGAAAGAGTCTCCTAGGACTGTATCCACCTTTTCCAGCCCACCGGAGCACCGGAAAGCTGAACTAATTTATGCAGGAAAAGTCATCAACTGCCGAGCCGAGAAGTTTGCAACGAATCGAATTTACTGTAAGTTCGCTCATCTCTAGGTACAATGTATAATTTCATCATTGAGCCTAATATTTATGCAGGAGATTTGGTGCCATGTTGTCTCCTTGAGCAGTATATAATATTTATACTGCCGTGTTTTTAGGCAACTATATGAACGGTTTGTTGAAACTATGTATATTAACCTAGCTTGTATTTAATAATGGCATTTAATCATTTTTCTGTGTTCTTTAACTGGTATCTACTGTTGGTCTATTTGTGCCCGATCTTAAAGGGGTTATCCAGGAAAAAACTTTTTTTTATATATCAACTGGCTCCAGAAAGTTAAACAGATTTGTAAATTACTTCTATTAAAAAATCTTAATCCTTTCAGTGCTTATGAGCTTCTTAAGTTAAGGTTGTTCTTTTCTGTCTAAGTGCTCTCTGATGACACGTGTCTCGGGAACTGCCCAGTTTAGAGGAAAATCCCCATAGCAAACCTCTTCTAAACTGGGCGGTTCCCGAGACAGGTGTCATCAGAGAGCACTTAGACAGAAAAGAACAACCTTAACTTCAGAAGCTCATAAGTACTGAAAGGATTAAGATTTTTTAATAGAAGTAATTTACAAATCTGTTTAACTTTCTGGAGCCAGTTGATATATAAATAAAAGTTTTTTCCTGGATAACCCCTTTAAGCTTTCCTAACAAACCCGTCTGAAAACAATGACCCGCTTCAGTGCCTTTTCTATGAGGAGATCTATTACAGTCCAAACACAAATATGCAGGAAAAAATTTGATTTTTATCATTGAAGAAAAAAGGTACTTTTACATTTAACGCATCAGGTTTCCAAAAATGACTAATAAGGGATTGACTCATTTGGAAAGAATGTCCTCTATTAGGCATTTTGACTCCATTAAATAAAATAAATGGGAAATTGCTCAAGATGTCCGTATAATAGAAGGCTTTGTCTGATCCATATCGTGTAATACAAGCAGGAAACCTTCATTAAAATATTTTTAAGATTGTTTTATGTATTTATGTCATTTATTTTCAGTAACATTAAGACGCTTTCTAGTTTTGTGTAAATAAAAAAAGATTAATCGTATAAAAAAAAGTTGGGAAATTTTCTAATACACTATGGGGGAGATTTATCAAAACCTGCGCAGAGGAAAAGTTGCTGAGTTGCCGATAGCAACCAATCAGATTGCTTCTTTCATTTTTGAAAAGGCCTCTGAAAAATGAAAGAAGCGATCTGATTGGTTGCTATGAGCAACTCAGCAAATTTTCCTCTGCACAGGTTTTGCTAAATCTCCCCCTATGAGCTGATATACTAGCACTAAAACTGTCTAATGTTTAGACAACGTAAATGGAGACTCGACAGTCTACGAATGTGCCAGATTTATCACAGCAGCTCATGTACTTTGATAAGAGCTGTAAACTGTGTAGTCTATCTTGGGGGAGTCTATCTTGGGGGAGTCTATCTTGTGAGCAAAACTACAACTCCCAGCATGCCTGTACAGTGTGGAGACACACTATTTGGAAAACACTGATCTAGACTGTATGGTCAGACTATACATGTGTGATAGCCTGGGGGAGTAGGGTTTATGGGATGTAGCTGTGCGGTTTCTATTCGTGCTGCCAGGGTGAGGGTTCCTCTGTAATGCTTGTCCTACCACCACCCTTCCCGAGAGCGATAGGGAGGCATAGAATAATTGAATGTCCACAACCGGAGAGTTTGCTGAAAACAGTTGGAACTTTACTGAAGATTTTATGCAAGCTTCATAACCGGAACAGTCTCCAAACATGCAAAGTCTCTTAGAGATTGACAAAGGTTGGGACCTTAAGCGTTTTAGAGTCCGTAGACTGATATGCGCTGTTCCACTGGATTTAGAGGATTTCGTTTCGGTCCAGTAGTCACACTAGCTTTAGCTGGGATTTAGTTTAGGACTCACGGTTTAGTTTAGGCTGGAGCCGGCAGGAATTTCTGGCCTAGCATATCTTTGAAAGTTGCGCAGATCCTTCCTGCTAGTCCGGCATCCACGAGAGCAGCAACCCAAGAGAGCGATAATTGGCTACAGCTCCCTTATAAGGGCAGGGGCTGGACTAGAGCTAATTGGTCCAATACTTTTGTCAATCATCCTTACAAAGGATTATGGGTGAACATGTGACCCAAGGACCTCCAAAGGTCCTCCAACATACCATAGAGGAATCAACATGGTCACATGACCAAAGGTCCTGTGACGCTAACAAAGTAAGTACTCTACTATGCATTATATTAAATACTTACATTCTATTAAATATGTACACACAAACATTATAAAATTAGAGAAGTAGGAGGCAACTAGGGGCTGTCCCACCTGGGAGACCCTACCTGAACGTAGTAACTCTGGCTTTGGGGACCACCACACAAGGTACGGTATGCAATACGGTACCGGGACGCCACACATGTTTAGATCACTATTTCTCACTGTGCATTTATGGTAAACTCTCAGAATTAGATCTTTACGGGTTTTTAGGTTTTTGATTTTTTATGTTTTCATTCACTGACAACAAGCTAAGAAAGTAAAAAAGTTGACTCATTATACAGTGATCAAGCGTTATGTGGATAAAATTAGGACACCCCTTTAGCACATTATTGGTATACCTTGTCCTGTATGGTGTCCGTCCAGAAGACTCGTCGAAGCTGGAAATGGAAATCCACACCCACCGCAATCCCACGATTCTGTGAGCGCACTAATGTGCGGTAGCTACTGCCATGGAGGTCGCCAACAAGCAGATCTCGTCCATTAGAAAAAATTATCCATGGAGGACCAGCTGAAAAAAGGTAAAACAACGGTATGTATTGTAACGTGGGCTAAAATGTGAAATGCAATAATGGGAGATTTCAATAATGTTAATCCATCTCTTCCCCAGATCTGTCACTGCCAGGGGTTCCATAAAATAGGGTAAGCGGAACTAGTGTCGCCAGGTGTACATTTACTAGGCTGCTCAATATACATCAGCGAGGCTGGGTGTGAGAGCACCTGGGCCCGCAAACTTACAGTAGTGAGCAGTGATGTACACAGTTCTGTATGCTTCACTGCTCACTGTTGCACATTTACCAGGCCGGGTGCTCTAAAATCTGAGTGTAATATCATGCCGGTTTTTAAAATGGATTATGCATCAAAATCAGTGCAGATTTTAGTCTTATAAACATGCACTAAGGGGAAGATTTATCAAAGAATAGATGGGGGGGAGTGAATAAAACTTAGCTTTTAATAATATATATCGCTAAAAAGATATAACACATAAGTGAATGTATTATCAGGAGACTAGTGGCTTCTATCCTGATTGTCAACACATGTCAGATGCTAACAAGCTGTTAAACGTATGTGTAAAAGTGTCAGTCTGAAAAAGTTATTATCCTATGCAACCAATAATCATTGACATCCCATACAATCCGACGCGTTTCGGTCAGCGACCTCCTCAGGGAATAGATGGGGTATAATAATATCACAGGATAAGATATAATTACTGTATGCAAAAGACATCAGACACTCAAAACCAAAGGAACGAGAGATATAGTGCCTGTTCCATTATAACATGTGACCTGTAAAGTAATAAAGGGGTTCCCAAGTCCTGGGATACACCATAGATACTATGCGCCTTTTCCGGTACTGGTCCACCGGTTTCGGCGTCTTAGTTTTCCTCATGAGCAACCCGCAGTAGCGGGGAGCTGTGCTGTCTCGCCGGCTGCTCAGTGCACAAGATTTATCAAAACCTGCACAGAGAAAAAGTAGCCCAGTTGCCCATAGCAACCAATCAGATTGCTTCTTTCATTTTGCAGAGGCCTTGTTAAAAATTAAAGAAGCAATCTGATTGGTTGCTATGGGCAACTGGTCAACTTTTCCTCCGGACAGGTTTTGATAAATCTCCCCCCTAAATGCTGCAGATTTTCTGCATGTAAAATCCAAATGTGGCCGTAGCCTTAATCTCCACAATAGGACTGGGTTTCCCGAATTAGTACATACTGGTGGTGTTGGCTCTACAGTGCTTGTTATGTTCCAAGACATATCCATCCACACAGCCACAGCGATGGCTGCCCATACGATCTTCACAGAGTTGGTCACAGATGCCCCAGACTTGACAATCATTAAAATCTAAAGTAAATGAAATGAAGTAATGAATAAAAATACATTCAGGAATGTGTCTTTTTTTTTATTTTTTTATCTCAGCTAATATTCTATCTATCACTTATCTATCTATTTCATATCTATCTATCTATCTCATATCTATCTATCTATCTATCTATCAATCATCTCCTATCTATCTATCTATCTATCTGTTATCTATCTATCTATTTAATATCTATCTATCTATCTATCTCATATCTATCTATCTATCTATCTATCTATCTATCTATCACTTATCTATCTATTTCATATCTATCTATCTATCTATCATCTCCTATCTATCTATCTATCTATCTCATATCTATCAATTATCTATCTATCTATCTCATATCTATCTATCTCATATCTATCTCATATCTATCTATCTATCTAGAAAAAAATCGAATGTCCGCAGCACACAGGTTGTGTGCCAGTGTCAGTAGAAACGTTTCAGCTAGCTCTCCTAGTCATTATTAAGCTAAGAGAGCTAGCTGAAACGTTGCTACTGACACTGGCATTTTGTTTGGAATAAATCACTGGACTTTTTCACAACCTGTGTGCTGCGGACATTCGATTATTTCTGCTTAAAGATGGACCCTTGACCCAGGTCTGGACTCTGCTGGCATCGATCATTTTGTTACTCCTAGACGTGCTGCTTTCTTCCTTTTGTATCTATCTATCTATCTACGGTATCTATCATCTCCTATCTATCTATCTATCTATCTATCATTTATCTATCTATCTATCTATCTATCATCTCCTATCTATCTATCTATCTATCTCATATCTATCTATCTATCTCTCTCTCTCTCTTATCTATCTATTTAATATCTATCTCATATCTATCTATCTAATATCTATCTATCTATCTCATATATATCTATCTATCTATCTCTTATCTATCTATTTAATATTTATCTATCTCATATCTATCTATCTATCTATCTATCTCATATCTATCTCATATCTATTGATCTAATATCTATCTATCTATCTATCTCATATCTATCTATCTACTATCTTTCTATCTATCTAATATCTATCTCTCTCATATCTATATATGTAATATCTATCTATCTATCTCTCTGTAAATATATATTCGTTGATTCGCTTGTAGACAATCAGTAAGTGAGGTTTTGTAGTCAGGTTTTGTAGTCACTAGGCAGCAGTATTAATCCTCCTGAACTGAGATATTTATTGCTACTTTGTATGTTTCCTTTATGTAGATACAATCTTATAATACTGTCCTGTTATAAGAGATACCAATACTTTTTCTTAGGGCTTTGAAGCTGGGACAGTTGTCACTATCTCGTTACCACAGAAAGCTTTTGTCTGTAGCGGTCGAACAAGATCATGTTGAAGAGATCGTTCACATGAAACAGAATGTTCATTGGACTAAATATTCGGGCCTTCTAAATTTACCATTGCTCGTATTACCCATTTCTACAACACACATAGTATGCCATCTGTGCTAATATTACATTAAATTCAGTTTTTAATTTTTATCTTTCACTACATTTTAGTTTTAATTTGTTCAAAAATAATTATGTAATATGTAATTTAATTTAATTAGGAACCTGTTTAGAGTACAATAGCTCAACAAAGACCTTTGGACTCACGTTAAAAAAAATAAAAACGCCCATCATCATTCATGGAGAGAGGCTACTCCATAGATTTAGGAGGTTGTTTTTCTAGGTTCCTGTTTATTAATAACCAGCACCCTTAGTTTTGGCACCCAATGTAGGTTTTTTTACAGCGCCCACAGTTCTATTAAAAAGCAAAGTAATTGGATTTTATAATATTATATATATATATATATATATATATATATATATATATATATATATATATATATATATGACTATACACTATTTGATCGTAGTATTCTGGTGAAAGTCTGACTGATCTGTCACCAATATATTATATGCCACTGTCATTTTATATAGTTTTTTGTAAAGGTAGATCAACACAATACAAATTTAGCCCTTACTGAATGATGAACATGAAGCTGGCTGCATCTTCACATGATAAAACCAATAAGGTCTTCCTGTTATTTACTACCTACCTGTGATCTTTCATGCATTCCTTCTGCTTTTCATACAAACTGTCTGCTCTTTTGACTTTATTAGCCCAACTTCCTATCTGGTGTGTATCCTGTAATGGACCTGTTCCTGTGTACACTCTAGCCAGAAATTCAGCCAACTCTTTCTCTAGGGATAGGGAGATAGAGTTGGTTGAACTCCCAATTAGAGTGTACACAGGAACAGGAAGATAATTACAGGTTGTACTTAGGACAGGAAGATAGATTTGCATCAAAAACAGAAGGAAAGCCTGAAAGGCAAAAAAGGTTATAAAATAACTTTATTTACCAATGTATATTTATTTATTAGACAGTTGAAAATAGGTTTCATCATTGGACAACCGCTTTATGGTTGCCACACCTGGACCCCACCATCTGCAGTGGTTTTACTGATCTATGATAGATGGCTACAGATCATTGGGTTAACTATGTTTGGTTTAATAGAACCACAAGTGGTCTGGGTTTTGCTAGCAAAGTACAGCACTAGAATAAGGCTGTTTGACTGCTAAGAATTATTGATAAATAATTCCTTTTCAAATCTAATTAAATGTGATAAAAAATAAGGTAGATGTGGCGATCTATGGTGGGAGGACAATGGGGAATTATAGATAGATTTATAGAATTTTTTTTTAGAGCAGCATAAGATGTACAAAGACATCCAGTACCTAGGCAATGACTACATTATATGATTGCAATTAATTACATTAAAGGGGTACTCTACCCCTAGACATCTTATCCCCTATCCAAAGAATTGGGAATAAGATGTCTGACTGGGGGGGTCGAGCCGCTGGGACTCTCTGCTATCTTCGGGCCTTTGGATAGGGGATCTTCAGGCCTTTGGATAGGGGACAAGATATCTAGGGGTGGAGTACCCCTCTAACTAAACATGAAGCACAACACTAAAATATGGTAACTTGACTACAATGTAGGTCAGTGTTTTCCAAACAGTGTGCATCCAGTTGTTGCAAAACTACAACACCCAGCATGCCCGGACAGCCTTTGGCTGTCCGAGCATGCTTGGAGTTGTAGTTTTGCAACAGCTGGAGACACATTGTTTGAAACACCCCGGTGTAGGCAGTAAAAATTTGCAGTTAGTGTATGTAATGTACTGACCAATGCAGGTCCGGCTGTCGTTCGTACTGATAATATATCCCGCTGGACAAAAGCAGACACCGCCAGATGGAGAGGAATGACACCGATAAGAACAACTCAGTGCAGCGCAGTTACTAGTACCTAGGGTAAAACGGTAAAAAAAACAAATAAAATACATCGGATAAATATATCATTTATAAAGCACTGTAGAATAGAATTAAACAGGATAAATCCAGACTAGTGGTCTTCAAACTGTGGTCCTCCAGATGTTGCCGTTGGCTGTCCGGCCATGCTGGGAGTTGTAGTTTTGCAGCATCTGGAGGTGTACAGTTGGAAGACCACTGCTGTAGACTGTGCTACACATTTTGCCCATTTTGCTAAATATCTCAGACGCTTCTCTTTTCCTTACATCACCTATTTGCTGGCTTACTTTATAGCAATTTTTTTGGGGGCCAAAACAGTAATAATCTGGTCCATATTATGACTCCTCTTAGCCACATACATTTTTGAAATTGTTGCAGAAGTTGAAAAAAGTTTCTAAAACAAAAAATAAATTTGGTGCAAGCCATGTACTCCACATTTCATGCAATTTGCACTGCAATGCTGATGCATTTTGCTAAGTAAATCCTTTTGAATCTACAACTTTATTAGGTTCTACCCCATATACCATTCTGATCATTTAGCAATCTAGCCGCTTAGTGGAAAGCTCTGCTGAGGCTATACTATGCAATAATCTCTTAATGCCTTAGAATAGTGTTTCCCAAGCAGGGTGCCTCCAGCTCTTGTGAAACTACAACTCCCAGCATGCCCAGACAGCCGTTGGCTGTCTGGGCATGCTGGGAGTTGTAGTTTCATAACAGCTGGAGGCACCCTGCTTGGGAAACACTACCTTAGAAGGAAAGGATGTGATATAAATGAAGAAGTACAAACTATTAATTGAGGAGCCCATAGATCCTTAATTAAAGATTGAAGTGGCCGACCCAATGACCCCTATAATACTTGTATCTGTAAATAGAATCTAATCTATTGTATAACACACTGTAAGCAGTTCAAGTTGTATCTATTTTCGTCTTCTGTATCCCACCCTCAGGACCAGAGAAAAGCCAAAGCAGAACTTGCATCTGCCTTGGAGGTAAATACTAGAGATGAGCGAACTTACAGTAAATTCGATTCGTCACGAACTTCTCGGCTCGGCAGTTGATGACTTTTCCTGCGTAAATTAGTTCAGCCTTCAGGTGCTCCGGTGGGCTGGAAAAGGTGGATACATTCCTAGGAAAGAGTCTCCTAGGACTGTATCCACCTTTTCCAGCCCACCGGAGCACCGGAAAGCTGAACTAATTTATACAGGAAAAGACATCAACTGCCGAGCCGAGATGTTTGTGACGAATGGAATTTACTGTAAGTTCGCTCATCTCTAGTAAATACACAGCTGGGTTTACACACATACAGTATTATCTATCTAAATATCCAATAAGAACAGCGCCTCCAGAAATAAATAGAAAAAAAGAATTCGGGGTGCCCGCATCATCTGAACCTCGGTCCACTGGTTCCTCAATGTATAGAAAGAATATATAGGCAGCACTCCGCAGGTAGACTTCAAACAAAAATAGGATTTATTCCATGATGTGGGAGACTACGTTTCTCCAGCCTCACGCTGGCTTTTTCAATTGAGAAACATAGTCTCCCATAGAGAAGAGCGAACTTACAGTAAATTTGATTCGTCGCGAACTTCTCGGCTCAGCAGTTGATGACTTATACTGCATAAATTAGTTCAGCTTTCAGGTGCTCCCGTGGGCTGGAAAAGGTGGATACAGTCCTAGGAGACTCTTTCCTAGGACTGTATCCACCTTTTCCAGCCCAGCGGAAAGCTGAACTAATTTATGCAGGATAAGGCATCAACTGCCGAGCCGAGAAGTTCATGACGAATCGAATTTACTGTAAGTTCGCTCATCTCTAGTCTCCCACATCACGGAATAAATCCTATTTTTGGTTGAAGTCTACCTGCGGTGTGCTGCCTATATATTCTTTCTATATATCTATCTATCTATCTATCTATCTATCTATCTGTATATAAAACTCAATGGGGGAGATTTATCAAAACCTGTCCAGAGGAAAAGTTGCTGAGTTGCCCATAGCAACCAATCAGATCGCTACTTTCATTTCTCACAGGCCTTTTCAAAAGTGAAAGAAGCGATCTGATTGGTTGCTATGGGCAACTCAGCAACTTTTCCTCTGCACAGGTTTTGATAAATCTCCCCCAATGTGTGTGTGTATGTTCCAGCAACTTGGTCACATGTTACTTATATGTCAACAACAAACATAGGATAGGTGATTTAACCCTTACTCATCCCCATTTGCCAGGGGCGGGGTTTTTGTTTAAAGTCCCATACAAGTCTATGGGAAATATATGTTACTGCATAACTTCCAAACGGCTGGAGATATTTCGATTATACTTGGTCACATGTTACTTATATATCCACTAAAAATATAGGATAGTTAATTTAACCCTTAACTACCCCCATTTGTGAGGGTCGGGGTTGTGGTTTAACCCCTTAAGGACCAAGGGCGTACAGGTACGCCCTTGGACCTGCTCTCCTGATATAACGCGGGGTTACACAGTAACCCCGCGTCATATCACGGCGGGCCCGGCGTCATAGTGAAGCCGGGACCCGCCTCTAATAGCGCGCAGTGCCGATCGCGGCACCGCGCGCTATTAACCCTTTGAAAAAGTGAAACCGAAAGTGGCCGGCTAGCTCAGTCGGGCTGTTCGGGATAGCCGCGGCTAATCGCGGCATCCCGAACAGCTGACAGGACAGCGGGAGGGCCCCTTCCTGCCTCCTCGCTGTCCGATCGCCGAATGACTGCTCAGTGCCTGAGATCCAGACAGGAGCAGTCATGTGGCAGAATCGTTGATCACTGGTTTCTTATGAGAAACCAGTGATCAACATAGAAGATCAGTGTGTGCAGTGTTATAGGTCCCTATGGGATAACAATGATCAGTATAAGAGATCAGTGTGTGCAGTGTTATAGGTCCCTATGGGAGCTATACACTGCAAAAAAAAAGTGAAAAAAATAAGTGAATAAAGATCATTTAACTCCTCCCCTAATAAAAGTTTGAATCACCCCCCTTTTCCAATAAAAAAAAAAAAACACAGTGTAAATAAAAATAAAAATGAACATATATGGTATCACCGCGTGCGGAAATGTCCGAATTATAAAAATATATCATTAATTAAACCGCTCGGTCAATGGCGTGCGCGCAAAAAAATTCCAAAGTCTAAAATAGTGCATTTTTGGTCACTTTTTGATCAATAAGTCCTATCAATGCAAAAATTGTACTGTTAAAAACTTCAGATCACGGCGCAAAAAATGAGCCCTCATACCGCCCCATACACGGAAAAATAAAAAAGTTATAGGGGTCAGAAGATGACAATTTTAAACGTATTAATTTTCCTGAATGTAGTTATGATTTTTTCCAGAAGTCCGAAAAAATCAAATCTCTATAAGTAGGGTATCATTTTAATCGTATGGACCTACAGAATAAAGATAAGGTGTCATTTTTACCGAAAAATGTACTACGTAGAAACGGAAGCCCCCAAAAGTTACAAAACTGCGTTTTTTTTTCAATTTTGTCGCACAATGATTTATTTTTTCCGTTTCACCGTAGATTTTTGGGTAAAATGACTGACGTCATTACAAATTAGAATTGGTGGCACAAAAAATAAGCCATCATATGGATTTTTAGGTGCAAAATTGAAAGAGTTATGATTTTTTAAAGGCAAGGAGCAAAAAACGAAAATGCAAAAACAGAAAAAACCCCGGTCCTTAAGGGGTTAAAGTCCCATGCAAATCAATGGGAAATGTATGTTCCCACATAACTTCTGTACGGCTGGAGATATTTCAATACCTGGTACACATATTACAGGTCGGGATATGAGGACGGGATATGAGGTCGGGATAGGAGGTCGGGATAGGCGGTCGAGATAGGAGGTCGAGATATGAGGACAGAAAAGGAGGATGGGATAGGAGGTCCGGATAGGAGGTCAAGATAGGAGGACGGGATAGGAGGACAGGATAGGAGGTCAGGATAGGAGGACGGGATAGGAGGACGGGATAGGAGGTCGATATAGGAGGGCGGGATAGGAGGTCACGATAGGAGGAAGAGATAGGAGGTCGAGATCAGAGGACGGGAAAGGAGGTCAGGATAGGAGGACGAGATAGGAGGACGAGATAGGAGGACGAGATAGGAGGACGGGATAGGAGGACGGGATAGGAGGACGGGATAGGAGGACGGATAGGAAGTCGGGATAGGAGGTTGGGATAGGAGGTCGAGATAGGAGGTCGAGATAGGAGGTCGAGATAGGAGGACGGGATAGGAGGTCGGGATAGGAGGTCGGGATAGGAGGTCGGGATAGGAGGTCGGGATAAGAGGTCGGGATATGAGGTCGGGATATGGGGTTGGGATATGACAACAATATATGAGGACGGGATATGAAGGCAAAATCTTACTCTGTTGATTTTCCTCCACAACAAGGATTAGGAAGGAAAAACCGGACAACGCAGGGTACTCAACTAATACATAATATTTATAGACTGTGGGAGATTAGCTCTGTAGAATCAGTCAAATTGCGTCAAAATAGCAGTCAGGGACAGGAACATGGAAGTAACCTTTAAATTGGGCTTCTCCTATTTTTATTTTTTAGTAAGGCTCCCTTCACACTATACTGTTGCTACGTTACAAAGACCTGTTACAATGTCCCGTTTAGAAAACCCTTAAAAACGGCCGTTGAAAAATCCCATTCAAGTCCATGGGATTTTTTGATTATCCATTCTCACCCGTTATAGCCTATTATGACAAATGGATGTTATTTTTGACAAGTGATGCAGGGGACGGAGTATTGTGACATCACTGCTCCGCCCCCTCGTGACTTCACGCCCTGCCCCCTCAATGAAAGTCTATGGGAGGGGGCGTGGCGGCCACCACGCCCCCTCCCATAGACTTGCATTGAGGCGGAGGGGCATGGTGTCATGTGGGGGCGGAGCAGTGACATCACGATACTCTGTCCCCTGCATCGCCCGTCATCAGTCAAAGAGCAATCCTCGCTCTGTGCAGCTGAAAAACGGGGGTGCTGCAGGAGAGATCACAGGGGACCCCAGCAGCGGGACCCCTGATATCAGACATCTTGTCCCCTATACTTTGGATAGGGGATAAGATGTCTAGGGGCTGAGTACGTCTTTAATGTTAAATACTAAAATTATGTTAAACTGTTTAGAGTTTAAATGACTCTCTTCCAGTATAAAGTAACAGATACAGATTTCTATACAAAGAGATTATTGAAGTAACTGGTTTGCTTTCATATACTTGGATATTGGCCTTTGGCTGTCCGGGCATGCTGGGAGTTGTAGTTTTGCAACAGCTGGAGGCTCCCTGCTTGGGAAACACTGACATAGACAGTGATTACAGCTTCCAGCAGATCTTTCTTACTTTTATATATATGGATTTGCTTTATCTATATTATTTATCTACTTATTTTTCTTTAATCCTCACTTTTTCCTATTTTTGGATGACATTTTGGTGCCTTTAGAACCGATTACCAGGTTTCCATAGAGTTCTGGTCTCAACATACAATGGTCCGTCCTGGTACCAATTAATATTGTAACTTGAAGGACCACTGTATATTGACCAATGGGTCATAGGAAGTTAGGGGAAATAAAAATCAAACCCTTTTCATACAGTTACATGGTCGTCTAAAATATTAGAACAGAAGAATAATAAATGTGTAAGTTGCAATGTTACACAGACAATATAACTTACTGCAGTTCCTTCCAGCTGTTGTATTGGTTTCGTCCTCTCCGAATCGGCAGTGAATTGTCCCATCACAGACTTTATCTATAGAAATGCACTGGCCAGACGATGGACAAGACCATTCTCCAGGGCCACATTCTCTCAACCCACTCTCTAAAATACAAATCAATACATCTTTAGGCTTCAGTTGGATTTGACTATAAATGTGAATTATCACTTCATGACTCCTCTTTGCAGTATGACTGGTTCCTTCAAGGAATTTAGATGGCCATGTAGGATAAAAGGTGGGGACACAACAATTAAACTGAATTGTTATCAATAGCTTTTAGTCTTTTAAATGGTCAGATTTTCTGGTTAAAAAGTACCTGTCATCACACCATATTTTCTAAACTAACCAAGATTATATCCCCTAACTACTCCTAACACCCCTCCAGGTGATTTTAAAAAGCTCTGTATAATACCTTTCCCCTTACTCACATTGTGTAAGCTCCCGGCAGGAGAAAGTGGGCGTTCCCCAGCAGGGTCGACATCACTGAAGCCTGTGAGAGCTGCCCCGCACCCACTTCCTGAGTTTGGTCTCCTGCCAGGCCGGGGGGAGACCAAACTAACTGTCTGACTTGCGCAAGGAACAGAACAGAGCCACCTAGTGGCCGTTTTTTTAATCACATTAAAAACATATAAAGATTGAGAATTTTAACAGCAAGTAAGTAGCAAAGTGCCTTATAATTACATAAGGAACAATATATTAAAAGTTTAGTTTGGTGACAGGTACTCTTTAATGTTAAATAATTCTTATTATAAGACACATGTCTGTGGATACAAAGGGGAGATTTATCAAGACCTGTGTAGAGGAAGAGTGGTGAAAGAAGTTGGGCATGTTGGCTCAAGGACAAGTATATGAGGATGACAAGGGGATTGTTGTTGGCCAAAGCAATGGACCATGGGCCGTCATTGATTTAAACAACAACAAAAAGCCTAAGGGCTCGTTCACACTGCGGACAATGGAGTCCTGTTGTTTTCAATGGGATTCTGATGCTCTGTGCACACTATGTGGAATAAATGTCATTTTCATTCTTTGGGTGGAATTCCACCCGACTGCATTGCCGTCTATGCGGTGTGCACGTTTGCACAGTCCTACCTCCAATGTTTTCAGCAGGGCCTGCTGCAAGTGGACATTTAGCCGGCAGAATGTCCGCATTTTAAATGAGCCCTAGATCTCTCTGTGCATCTGAAAATCTCCAACACAGAACTCCAAATAGGATCCATTTAGTTCAATGGCACTTTGATTTTAATTAAAGGGGTATTCCAGGCAAAACCTTTTTTTATATAAATCAACTGGCTCTGGGAAGTTAAACAGATTTGTAAATTACTTCTATTAAAAAATCTTAATCCTTCCAATAGTTATTAGCTTCTGAAGTTTTCTGTCTTAACTGCTCAATGATGATGTCACGTCCCGGGAGCTGTGCATGATGGGAGAATATCCCCATAGGAACTGCACAGCTCCCGGGACGTGAGTCATCAGAGAGCAGTTAGACAGAAAACAACTCAACTTCAGAAGCTAATAACTATTGGAAGGATTAAGATTTTTTAATAGAAGTAATTTACAAATCTGTTTAACTTTCCGGAGCCAGTTGATGTATAAAAAAAAGTTTTGGCCTGGAATACCCCTTTAACTAAAACCTCTATGCACTTCAATAGAGATGTGTAGCCCAATTACATTTTTTAAAACAGTGTTTCACCCACCAGGGTGCCTCCAGCTGTTGTAAAACTACAACTTCGGCTGTCCGGGCATGCTGGGAGTTGTAGTTTTGCAACAGCTGGAGGCACCCTGGTTGGGAAACACTGCTATAAAAAAATGACATTGCATTCACAGGCTGTCTTCGTCCAATGATGCCTCTGCTTTACTGTACATTGGGCATACACTTACCACATCCAGTTTCATCAGCATTGTCATCACAGTCATCGTCCCCATCGCAAATCCAGCTCTGGTGTATACAGCGACCACTTGGGCAGGTGAAGTAATCTCCTTTACAGCTTGGGTAGGCTAGGTAAAAACAGGGTAGATAACAGGAGTGTTTATCGCATATTCATAGTAAGGGTGGGTTCACACCACGTTTTTGCAATACAGTTTTGTATCAGGTTTTTGATTAAAAAAAACAGATTCCTCAAAACCTGACTAAACTGTATCAAAATGTGTGTACAAATTTTTATCCGTATACAGTTTGTAAAATGATGTCCGGTTGCATCGTTTTTTTTTTTTACGAAAAAAACATATACGTTTTTAACTTTTCGCTCCATTATGAATAAAGTTTTACTTGTTTGATTGAAATTCCTAGAAAAAAAACTGCGCAAAGCCAAAAACCGTATGGTGAAAACCGGATGGAACCGTACGCACATACGGTTCCCATTGACTCCCATGTTTAAAAAAAAAACGTATACGGTTTAATACAATTTTTCACCTGGACCAAAAACCGTGGTAGACTACAGTTTTCTGTCTGGAAAAAAAACGTATGGTTTGAAAAACGGAGACAACTGTATACATTATGGTGCATACGGTCTATACGGTTGCATACTTTTTTTTAATGAAACCGTATGCCGAAACCGTATAGTAAAATTGTCGTGTGAACACACCCTAAGAAAGTTCTGCACAGGCTTTAATTAAAGTGGTACTCCAGTGTTTTAACAGCTTCCAGCATGCACAGCTGTCCAGGCATAATGAGTGGTAGTTTTACAACATCTGGAGACCCCCAGTTTGGAAACCACTGCTATAGATATTAAAATGGAAAATTGATAAGAAATATGTTTACCATCGGAAATTGAAAAAATAGGTAATTTTCTAATGGCACATGTTCCCAGGACGTAATTTCCGAGTGGAATCTGACGGAAAAATTCTGCTTGGAAATCCTGAGTTCTGTTGTTTTCAATGGGATTCTCCTGCACCATGCACACAGTGGAATTTCCACGGAGGGAACATCTGCGGAAATTCTCATTTCGGCCTTCGCCGAAAGAGTTAAAGTGGTATTCCAGGAAAAATTTTTTTTTATATATATATCAACTGGCTCCAGAAAGTTAAACAGATTTGTAAATTACTTCTATTAAAAAATCTTAATCCTTTCAATAATTATCAGCTGCTGAAGTTGAGTTGTTGTTTTCTGTCTGGCAACAGTGCTCTCTGCTGACATCTCTGCTGGTCTCGGGAACTGCACCGAGTAGAAGAGGTTTGCTATGGGGATTTGCTTCTACTCTGGACAGTTCCCGAGACACGTGTCATCAGAGAGCACTTAGACAGAATAGAACAACTCAACTTCATCATCTCATAAGTACTGAAAGGATTAAGATTGTTTAATAGAAGTAGTTTACAAATCTTTTTAACTTTCTGGAGCCAGTCGATATATATATAAAAACGTTTTTTTCCTTGATAACCCCTTTAACATGTCAATTCTTTCAGCGGAGTCCACTCGGAAATGCATTGCCGTCTATGGAGATGGCACATTTCCGAGCGGTCCTAGTGCTGGCATGTTCAAATTGGTTCCTGCTATTTGCAGAATGTCTGCCGAGTTTTCCGGGCGGACATTCCACAAAATTTCTGCTGTGCGAACATGACCCTAAAAGGAAGGCTAACCCTATAAAAGGTAGCATCAGAGAACTGTTTGAACTGTGTTCTTCTACACCGGCAAAGGCATATAGCGAAGAGTGCTAATTCGTGATCAGATTGGCCAAGTGTCCGACGTCTCTACGGAGTTGCAGAATTTTCTTAAGTTCCAGACACTGTACAGTCTGAAGCTCTGTGAGTGCTGTCAGGTCTGGCTGTGCAGCGAGAGGACTTCAGACAGGAACAAAAGCTGATGTCTGCCGGGCCCCAGACACACTGCAAATGATTAATGAGTGCCAGAGTATGGGGAATCTGGAATAGACACCCAGCAATATCTCTACAGAATGAGACAGAATGTTTTAGGTTTGAAAGGTACAAAGAGCTTGCGATATACTGTAGGCTTACTTGCGAAGCAAATACATGTTTCTCTGTTTTTTGGAAATAAAAGGAAATAAGTAAAAGGTTCTTAAAGGAGTTATCCAGGAAAAAACTTTTTTTTATATATCAACTGGCTCCAAAAAGTTAAACAGATTTGTAAATTACTTCTATTAAAAAATCTTAATCATTTTAGTACTTATGAGCTTCTGAAGTTAAGGTTGTTCTTTTCTGTCTAAGTGCTCTCTGATGACACCTGTCTTGGGAACCGCCCAGTTTAGAAGCAAATCCCCATAGCAAACCTCTTCTAAACTGGGCGGTTCCCGAGACAGGTGTCATCAGGGAGCACTTAGACAGAAAAGAACAACCTTAACTTCAGAAGCTCATAAGTACTGAAAGGATTAAGATTTTTTAATAGAAGTCATTTACAAATCTGTTTAACTTTCTGGAGCCAGTTGATATATAAAAAATTTTTTTTCCCTGGATAACCCCTTGAAATAACTCAGCACCAGACAAGCTCTAACTTTGTAATCTACTGTACTATCTGGCAAAGTTTTATTGATACCCACAGATACTGGGGGGAAAAGAAAGATGGCCTCCCTCCCTTGCAAATGAAAAACAAGGAACTACTAGAAACCAGATTAACAGTGCAAAGTTATTTAGGCATTATTTATAAATATTCTCCTCTATGGTCTATTCACACATACAGTATTCTGCACAGATTTGATGCGCAGGATTTTCTGCTGCAGATTTCAATGTAAACTGACTGACTGAACACAGCTTCAAATCCTGCTCATCAAATCTGCGCAGAATACTGTACGTGTGAATAGACCCTTAATGTCGATGGCGGTATATATATATATATATATATATATATATATATATATATATATAGTTTAGTTATAAAAAATGAACATTACTGCAATCCTTTTCATCACTTCCGTCTCCGCAGTCGTCATCGTGGTCACAGATGAAATCTCGAGGGATGCATTCTCCGTTGGCGCACTGAAAATGGTTGGTCAAACATTTCTGGGCTGTAATGAAAGAAGAAGAAACTCACAATGGATCTCTATGAAGTAACCGTCACTAAAAGAGAACATGCGCAGAACAGTGTTACATTTTTCATAGACACTAATAGGCCTCGCTGTCAGTTGTCAGTTACTCTTTGAAAGGTTGTCCAGGAATTTAAAAAAATATACAAAACAATGCACCAAAAAATATTGAGTTTTCTCCCCATTGGGTTTAAGTTGGGACTCTGGCTGGACCACTCAAGGACATTAACAGAGTTGTTCCTACAAAAAGCACAGACTCCTGCCCCAGAATTCCTTGGGACTTTGGATGGTTTACAGAGGTAAAGCTCGCACAGCCAGGGCCATTTTTGCTGTTTTTAATTTGTGCATTAGGGGGGATATTCATCCAGACCTCTGCTTTGGAAAGTGTTGCATTTTCCGATAGCAACCAATCAGGTTACTTCTTTTATTGTTCAGGGTCCTCTTTGCACTTTCTGGTTGATCAGTGTTTAAATGTTCTAAATTCTATAGTTGTAGCTATTTTCTCTGTCATTTTATTTTTGGTGTGGACTATGCCTTAACCCCTTAAGGACCCAGCCATTTTACACCTTAGGACCCGGCCATTTTTTGCACATCTGACCACTGTCACTTTAAACATTAATAACTCTGGAATGCTTTTAGTTATCATTCTAATTCCGAGATTGTTTTTTCGTGACATATTCTACTTTAACACAGTGGTAAAATTTTGTGGTAACTTGCATCCTTTCTTGGTGAAAAATCCCAAAATTTGATGAAAAATTTTGCATTTTTCTAACTTTGAAGCTCTCTGCTTGTAAGGAAAATGGATATTCCAAATATATATATTTTTTTATTCACATTTACAATATGTCTACTTTATGTTTGCATCATAAAATGGATGAGTTTTTACTTTTGGAAGACACCAGAGGGCTTCAAAGTTCATCAGCAATTTTCCAATTTTTCACAAAATTTCCAAAATCACAATTTTTCAGGGACCAGTTCAGGTTTGAAGTGGATTTGAAGGGCCTTCATATTAGAAATACCCCACAAATGACCCCATTATAAAAACTGCACCCCCCAAAGTATTCAAAATTACATTACGTCAGCATTTTAACCCTTTAGGTGTTTCACAGGAATAGCAGCAAAGTGAAGGAGAAAATTCACAATCTTCATTTTTTACACTTGCATGTTCTTGTAGACCAAATTTTTGAATTTTTACAAGGGGTAAAAGGAGAAAATGGATTGTTATTTTTGTAGCCCAATTTCTCTCGAGTAAGCATATACCTCATATGTCTATGTAAAGTGTTCGGTGGGCGAAGTAGAGGGCTCAGAAGCGAAGGAGCGACAAGGGGATTTTGGAGAGTACGTTTTTCTGAAATGGTTTTTGGGGGGCATGTTGCATTTAGGAAGCCCCTATGGTGCCAGAACAGCAAACCCCCCCCCCCCCCACATGGCATACCATTTTGGAAACTAGACCCCTTGAGGAACGTAACAAGGAATAAAGTGAGCCTTAATACCCCACAGGTGTTTCACGACTTTTGCATATGTAAAAAAATATATAATTTTTTTCACAAAAATGTGTGTTTCCCCCCAAATTTCACATTTTTGCAAGGATTAATAGCAGAAAATACCCCCCAAAATTTGTAACCCCATCTCTTCTGAGTATGGAGGTACGCCATAAGTTGACCTGAAGTGCACTACGGGCGAACTACAATGCTCAGAAGAGAAGGAGTCATATTTGGCTTTTTGAGAGCAAATTTTGCTCGGGGGCATGTCGCATTTAGGAAGCCCCTATGGTGCCAGGACAGCAAAATAACCCCCCCATGGCATACCATTTTGGAAACTAGACCCCTTGAGGAACGTAACAAGGGGTACAGTGAGCATTTACAACCCACTGGTGTCTGTCAGATCTTTGAAACAGTGGGCTGTACAAAATTTTTTATTTGCACAGCCCACTGTTCCAAAGCTCTGTCAGACACCAGTGGCATGTAAATTCTCACTGCACCCCTCATTACATTCCGTGAGGGGTGTAGTTTCCAAAATGGGGTCACATGTGTTTTTTTTTTTTTTTTTTTGCGTTTGTCAAAACCGCTGTAACAATCAGCCATCCCTGTGCAAATCACATCAAATGTACATGGTGCACTCTCCCTTCTGGGCCTTGTTGTGCGCCCCCAGAGCACTTTGCGCCCACATATGGGGTATCGCCGTACTCGGGAGAAATTGCATTACAAATTTTGGGGGGCTTTTTTCCCCTTTTACCTCTTGTCAAAATGAAAAGTATAGGGCAACACCAGCATGTTAGTGTAAAAAATTTTTTTTTACACTAACATGCTGGTGTAGACCCCAACTTCACCTTTTCATATGGGGTGAAAGGAGAAAAAGCCCCCCAAAATTTGCTAGGCAATTTCTCCCGAGTACGGCCATACCCCATATGTGGCCCTAAACTGTTGCCTTGAAATACGACAGGGCTCCAAAGTGAGAGCGCCATGCGCATTTGAGGCCTGAATTAGGGATTTGCATAGGGGTGGACATAGGGGTATTCTACGCCAGTGATTCCCAAACAGGGTGCTTCCAGCTGTTGCAAAACTCCCAGCATGCTTGGACAGTCAACGGCTGTCCAGCAATACTGGGAGTTGATGTTTTGCAACAGCTGGAGGCTCCATTTTGGAAACAGTGGCATACCAGACGTTTTTCAATTTTATTGGGGAGGGGAGGGGGGCTGTGTAGGGGTATGTGTATATGTAGTGTTTGTTACTTTTTATTTTATTTTGTGTTAGTGTAGTGTAGTGTAGTGTTTTTAGGGTACAGTCACACGGACGGGGGGTTACAGCGAGTTTCCCGCTGCGAGTTTGAGCTGCCGCGCAAAATTTGCTGCATTGCAAACTTGCAGCCTGATACTCACTGTAAGCCCCTGCCCATGTGAATGTACCCTGTACATCCAATTGGTATAGGTCACAGCAAAAAGTATGCAGACTCCCAATTTCAAAAAGGCTGTGGTCTTTATTTAGGTCATCAGCAATGCAACGTTTCGGCTATAGTGTAGCCTTTGTCAAGCAAGGCTTGACAAAGGCTACACTATAGCCGAAACGTTGCATTGCTGATGACCTAAATAAAGACCACAGCCTTTTTGAAATTGGGAGTCTGCATACTTTTTGCTGTGACCTATACCAATTGGATGTTCTATATCTGGACTGGTTATCTGGATGGTCACGGGCATAAGAGCAGGGACTAGTGCTGTCTTCCTCCTTGGACGTGTACCCTGTACATTCACAGGGGGGGATCTCCAGCTGTTGCAAAACTACAACTCCCAGCATGCACAGTTTATCAGTGCATGCTGATAGTTATAGTTTTGCAACAGCTGGAGGCACACGGGTTGGGAAACACTGAGTTAGGAAACAGACAATGTTTCCCAACCAGTGTGCCTCCAGTTGTTGCAAAACCACTACTCCCAAACATTCTCAGGCATGCTGGGAGTAGTAGTTCGGCAACATCTTTAGAGCCAGATGTTGCCGAACTACAACTCCCAGCATGCTTGGAGTTGTAGTTTTGCAACATCTGGAGGACTACAGTTTGCAGACCACTAATACAGTGGTTCCCAATCTGTGTCCTTCCAGATGTTGCAAAACTACAACTCCCAGTATGCCAGAACTGTCCAGGCATGCTGGGAGTTGTAGTTCTGCAACATCTGAAGGGCTAGATGTTACAGAACTACAACTCCCAGCATGCCTGGACAGTAAGGGCATGCTGAGGATGTGTAGTTTTGCAACATCTGGAAGGGCACAGTGGTCTCCAAACTGTGGACCTCCAGATGTTGCAAGACTGCAAGTCCCAGCATGCCCAGATGCCAAGGGCTGTCTGGGCATGCTGGGAGTTGTAGTATACAGGGTCCCATTACAGCAATGCATGTCGCTTTACGGCGACGTGCATTGCTGTAAAGGGCCCGACCGCGGCTGAAGATCCACTCACCTGTCGCCGCCGCGGCCATCTTCATCGCCGGGATCCGGGACGAGGTAAGTACCGGGGCCAGTCCCCAGCACTCCCCCGTCCCGCGCCGCGTCCTCCGGTCTTCCTCCCCGGACTTCTAGGGGCTGGGCAGGACAGGAGGAAGTAACCGCCCCCCCCCCCCCCCCCTGCGATTGGTCGGTTAACTAACCGAAGAATCGCAGGGGATAGGAGGAGGTGGCAGGTTTGCCACCTCGCTCCTATTGTTTAGCATGGTCCTGGCTGTCTGTGACAGCCGGGATTCCTGGCTGTCTGTGACAGCCGGGATCATGTGAAATTACCGGGCGGTCGGGTCCCAGAGACCCGATCAGCCCGGTATCGCCGCAGATCGCAAGGGTCCTACATGGCCCCCCTCGGCGTTTGCCCTGGATGCCTGCTGAAGGATTTCAGCAGGTATCCGCTTCCGATCCCCGCCCGGCGCGCGGCAGGGACCGGAAACCGCCAGGGCGTAAGTTTACGCTCTGGGTCCTTAAGTACCAGGGCGCCGGGGCGTAAAATTACGCCCTGGGTCCTGAACAGGTTAATGAAGGTATTTGCGCCAACTGCGAAAAGTCGCAATTAACAAATTCCAAACCAATGCCCGATTGTAACTGAAATCACGACTTACACCGTCAAATCAGTGATAATGTTCTAAACCATTTGGCGCAACTGATTGTCGCACAAAGTAACATATAAAGAAAATTGCGACAAATCACAGTCAATCACAAAAAAACTGTGCAAAATCCTTCATACATACCCCCCCCCCCCCCCCTCATTGTCTTTTTGGAAGATGGACCTTCAGCCCAGACTGTGGTCACTCTAGATCAGGCTTTCATTAATAATTTCCCTGTACTTTGTTCCATTCAGCTTTTCCTTAACCTTGACCAGTTTCCCTGTCCCAGCCGCTGAAAAACACCACCACAGCAGGATGCTGCCCCCACCATGTTTCACTGTAGAGATGGTATTGGGTGGGTGACAAGCAGGGCTTGGTTTCCTCCAGACATGATTGTGCCGGTGGTAAAAAAAAAAAAAAAAAAATGTTTTCAAATCAACTGGTGCCAGAAAGTTTAACAAATTTGTAAATTACTTCTATTTAAAAATCTTAATCCTTCCAGTACTTATCAGCTTCTGTATGATCCCGAGGAAGTCATGTAGTTCTTTCGAGTCTGACCACAGTACTCTCTGCTGCCACCTCTGTCTGTGTCAGGACTAGAAATTGTGAAGATATCAGGGCAATCCTGGCATCAGAATTTTTGGCTGGTATTACTTTCCCAAAGAAGAGTATTCCAATGAAGATATTCATGCAAATGAAGAGTTGTTGAAGAATTGAAGAGATGAAATGAAGAATTGCTCTGGACAGTTCCTGACATGGACAGAGGTGGCAGCAGAGAGCATTGTGGTCAGACTGAAACTTCACAACTTCCTCTGTAGTATACAGCAGCTGATAAGTACTGGAAGGATTAAGATTTTTTATATAGAAGTCTGTTACAAATCTGTTTAACTTTCTGGCACCAGTTTCTTTTTCTACTTGTTTTCCCCCATAGTACTCTGCTTTAAATTTTGGTCTCATCAGTCCCGAGAATCTTGTTTCTCATAGTCTGAGCGTCCTTTCAGTGCTTTTTTTTCTTCCAAATTCCAGGTGGCTTTCATGTGTCTTTTACCGAGATGAGGCTTCTTTCTGACCACTGCCATAAAGCCCATATTGGTGGAGTGCTGCAGTGATGGTTGACCTTCTGGAAGTTTCTCCCATCAGCACACAGGATATTTGGAGCTCAGCCCAAAGTCTTTCTTCCTCAGAATCTGTGCTTTCCCAAAATGTTTCCACAAGTTTTGTGGAAAAATTGTCCAGAGGAAAAGTTAACCAGTTGCCCATAGCAACCAATCAGATCGCTTCTTTCATTTTGCAGAGGCCTTTTAAAAATTTAAAAAGCGATCTGATTGGTTGCTATGGGCAACTAGTCAATGTTTCCCTGCACAGGTTTTGATAAATCTCCCCCATAGTCCTTATGATAACAATAATCTGCCAGAAAATAGGCAAATGTAATCCCGCTGTGAGAACACAAACAGAAAGGCAATAACTTCTGATAACTTCATTTACAGTAGATAGACAGAGAAGAAAAGCAGCACATCCCAATAACAGTTGAAAAAATCTTTAGGTGCCCACAGAATCTGGAGCCAGGGTCAGAGGCACTTGCGTCAAACTCTCCACAGCGCCAGTCGTAACTAAACATGGTTTTTATTCCATATGGAGTGTCTTTACAAAGAGACTTCATATGGAATAAAAACTTTGGGGGATATATCAAAACCTGTCCAGAGGAAAAGTTGCTGAGTTGCCCATAGCAACCAATCAGATCGCTTCTTTCATTTTTAACAAGGCCCCTGAAAAAAGAAAGAAGCAATCTGATTGGTTCTATGGGCAACTGGTCAACTTTTCCTCTAGTGAAGCGAAGACAGATCCCTCCAGGACAGCACAGGATAGAGCTGGCGCACAAGACTTCAAGGTAAAAGCAGATTTATTTTACCCGGCATGCAACGCGTTTCGCTGGATAACCGGCTTCATCAGGCATGTATCAGTACATGCCTGATGAAGCTGGTTATCCAGCGAAACGCGTTGCATGCCGGGTAAAATAAATCTGCTTTTACCTTGAAGTCTTGTGCGCAAGCTCTATCCTGTGCTGTCCTGGAGGGATCTGTCTTCGCTTCACTTTGTGTTCCCAGGAGCGGCTGCCGAGTTTCGCCCACATAGGGTCTATGCCTGCACCATTGTTGTACTTGGTCGCAGTACAACCAACATCGGTGAGCAATATTGCTTAAATTGTACCCTATTTAGTTACGGTATCACACTAGGAGCGCCGTCTCCCTTTTTTTATAGTAACTTTTCCTCTAGACAGTTTTTGATAAATCTCCCCCTATGTTTTGTTAATATTGGTGCTGTGTAGAGATCCATTTTTCTAGATGGATAGATATGAGCTGGATAGATAAATATAATACCAACTGTGCAGCTGCAAAGGGGCCCGATGCCACCCAAGAAGGAGTGTAATAGTACTTCCTACTCTTTATTAGACTAAAAGGACTATGTTTCCCATATGCCAAACTCACTGGTTGACTGTGGGGGCATAACTACAGGGGGTTGAGAGGTTGCAGTTGTATTCAGGCCAATAAATGATATGTGATATAATACAATCCTATCACTTACTGCAGTTGGCCTCATCTGAAGCGTCCCGGCAATTGACAATCCCATCGCATTTTTGACTCGTATTGAAACAGGCTCCGCTGGCACAGGAAAGTTGACTGCACACAGGATATTCTATAAGTGTAATGCGATAAGTCATTCCACTGAGCAAAATACCATAAATAAGTCAACGTGTTTTTAGTATTCTTATTGCACTAGCACTACCTATTGTAAAATACATCATCTATACTGTGTCACCTTACAGAGATTACCCAGGAATAGCAATACAGAGACACCACGCCTGTCTTCAGGCTGTGTGTGGTATTACTATCGGCTCCATTCGCTTCAATGGGACTGAGCTGCAATACCACACAAAACCTGAGGACTGGTGTGGAGCTGTTTTTGTCATTCTGGATTACCCCTTTAAGTACAAAACTTGCTGTTGCAAAATTATAACTCCCATAACTGTCATGACATAATGCAAGTTGCAGTTTTGGGAGAGATGGAGTGCCACAGATGAAATAACACTCATACACATCTATAATTGTATATATATAAATATTGGTACAAACATAGCATGTTCCAAATACCTTCCAGGTTCACAACACATCTGTAATTATAATGGCAGTAAAGAAATGTGCATGGTACTTATTTTGAACATAATATAGGTAATTATGGTGGTTTAATATGCTTTTTTATGCTTTTTAGGTACATATTTTGCACAATTTAAAATACTTAAAAATTGCTAGAAGAGGCCTGATTTGGATAATAGACATAGAAAACACACATATGAAGTATGCCAAACATTTGCTATGAAAAATACACCATAAAGAGTATAAAAGCTCTCCACGAAAAACAAATTGAGGCTCATTTTGTTTGTTACTACAAGTGAATTTTGTAGCGTCAAAATACACTTTGAGAACTTAGCCATAGGCTTAAAGCAGTGTTTCCCAACCAGTGTGCCTCCAACTGCTGCAAAACTACAACTCCCAGCATGCTCGGACAGCCTTTGGCTGTCCGGGCATGCTAGGAGTTGTAGTTTTGTTACAGCTGGAGGCACACTGGTTGGGAAACACTGGTTTAAAGTGTCCCTGTAAAATGTTGATGAATTTTGATAGGTCAGGGTCTGGGTGTTCAGACCCCTGTCAAATTCATAAATGAGCAAGGAAAAGCATGCGGTTATGCATATCACTCTGCAGCTTGTTGCCTTTTCTAAGACAAGCTCCATAGACTTGAAATGATGCTCATCTTGTGCAGTATGACAGAAACCCCCGTGAGCCAGGAACTGAAGTGCACAGCAGCAAGCTTCCCCCAACTCAGACCGCGACTGATCGAAACTTCTGACATGTCAAATGTTGTTTCTGATCTCTCTCGCTCTCTCTCCCGCTCATTGGTGAAACCACTATTTTCACCCGATACATCCATATGATAGGTCCTTCAACTCTTCATCACAGCTCAGCTTCACCATACTAACAAAAGCTCCATCCCTCCCACCGCAAAGCTACACCCCCTCAGCCTAAAATCTCTTTATCACAGCTCAGCCCCACCTTAAGATTGGATATGAGGATGAGATATGAGATCGGGATATAAAGTATGAGCACAGGATATGAGGTTGAGATATGAGGATTTAATATGAGGTAGGGATTTGAGTATGAGGTTGGGATATAATGTTGGAATGTGAGGACAAGATTTGAGGTTGGGATATAAGGACAGGATACGAGCTCGGGATATGAGGATGAAATATGACGATGGGATATGAGGATGGAATATGTGGACGGGATATGAGGTTGAGATATAAGGATGGGATATGAGGACGGGATATGAGGATGGAAAATGAGGTTGGGAGATAAGGGCAGGATATGAGGATGGGATATGAGGAGGGGATATGAGGTTGGGATATGAGGATGGAATATGTGGACGGGATATGAGGTTGAGATATAAGGATGGGATGTGAGGACGGGATACGAGGATGGAATATGAGGTTGGGATATAAGGATGGGATATAAGGACAGGATATGAGGATGGGATATGAGCTGGGGGTATAAGGAAAGGATATGAGGATGGGATATGAGGAGGGGATATGAGGTTGGGATATGAGGATGGAATATGTGGACGGGATATGAGGTTGAGATATAAGGATGGGATGTGAGGACGGGATACGAGGATGGAATATGAGGTTGGGATATAAGGATGGGATATAAGGACAGGATATGAGGATGGGATATGAGCTGGGGGTATAAGGAAAGGATATGAGGATGGGATATGAGTTGGGGGTATAAGGACAGGATATGAGGACGGCATATGAGGTCAGGATATGACGGCAGGATATAAGGACAGGATATGAGGATATGAGGATGGGATATGAGGACGGGATATGAGGTTGGGATATAAGGGCAGGATATGAGAACGGCATAGGAGATCGAGATGTGAGGACAGGATTTGAGCGCAAGAATGTCATTGTTGCTTTTCCTTCAAGGTTCCGGTAAGAAGACTGGGCAACGCTAGGTACTCTGCTAGTTGCCATTAAAACTAAGTTAAAATAATAATAGTATTTTCAAAATTATTATTATTGTTAGTATTATTATTATTGTCGCTATTAATGATAACCAGTGTCAGGTAATATTTTTATGCATACTTTATATCAAACCTTTGCTATTCATTTAACATTTCTTCTCTGAACTGTCATGGTAAACGGTGAAATGTAAGGAATGTTATCATCACACAGAGCCTCCAATGGTTATTTCCCATAAAACAGCAGCACACTGTCTGATGAATAAGGTGCTTCATCTACTCTAATTAAATGGGTTATGGCTACAACATTGCTCAGATGTTTATCTTCCTCTGCATGGGTAGTTTTTCCTTCCCACTAATCCCATTAGCCCCGCAAAGTGGACTGTGCTTTAAAAAACCCTTGTCCCATTTTATGACATGTCCAGGAGCCGAGATACCTAATATTGGGGAATTTTTCAGTTGACTGGCCTCTTAAATAATGTACCACAGTGAGAAGAAAACTTGAGTTCTTATCTCATGTGCAACTTGGATCTGTTTGCTGAACTATCCAAGACAGGATCACGAGGCCAAGAATAGTGTGTACTACTCCTTGGGGATCTCTTTACTTTAAAGCCCCAGTAGGACCTTGGAGCTATAAAAAAAATCTTGACTTACTTGGGGACGGTTTCCTCGACTTAATTGAAAGCCTTTGAAGTTATTCCAACAGAAACAGTTTCTTCTCTCCTGTTCTCTACAAAGTGATTTAGATGGAGAATTGTAGAAGTGCTGAATTCAGTAATAGGAGTCTGTACAAAATACTCGGGATGAACCTGATACATATGTTCCCCGAGAAGGTCGCTACGGTAGTGGTTTGTTTGTACAAGTTTTAATAACTGGAGGAGAACAATTTTTATTCTAATTTATATTTTACCACGTTGACATGCTATATATTTATATAAGGAAATGTAGGATCGAAATGTTTCTGTAAGACAGCATTATCTTTATGATGCCCCAGCCCTCAGACTAACTACACCCTATTAGATCTGTCACAAATACGCTTGCATGAGATGCAGATTTTGTTGCACATTCACTGGGGATCTTCTACTTCATTAATTTAACTGTATGCTCCATTCATTTGATACCTTAGAAGCTGCTCGGCTGCTAACATATAGAACTTGAGGAGGGTTGTTAGTTGGCCGCAATACCTGACAGTGCTACAAGACCCTATTGCTCAGTCTGATCGTGGGGATAAGACATTTGCCACCTGTGAGCTGACAGGTGGGATGGTGGGTGCTGGAGGCATGGTGGGCCAAAGAGGAACCAGATGTGACAATTAACGGGAACCTAGAGATTGGCCTATGGTCCATCACTTAAGGGGAAAATGAGGCCTGCACTGAGGTGGCTGGAGAAACTTTGGGAAACTTGTGTGGGTCAACTAAATTTCTGTAAAGAACCCAGCGTCTTTAGAGGCACCTTGGTGGGTGTCAAGCAAGGCCAGCTGTATCATGGCAGCATGTAGACATCATACAGATTTCCACCAGTCTTACTTCCACTGAAGATTTTAGACTTTTATGAAATATACTTAATATTTGAGGTGTACAAATCATTATGCATTTTCGGGCCTAAAGTGTAAAACATCCTGCCCCATGAAGTACTCTCTTTGTTTTTCCTATATTTGAATAATAATTCTAAATCGAGACCATTTGGAACATAACCCTTAAAAAATCACTTAAGGTTGGGACCCTACGCCATCCTCTTGGATGGTATAAACCTTTGCCTACCTCACCAAACATCAAGGTTTTGCAAGCAAAAAAGTTGTGGGTTGGAGGTACATTAGGTCATTTTATCCTATATGGGATTGGGGGCTCAAACATGCACAGAGGCCACCAGCCCCAGAGCTGATTGTCATCAACAAACACAAAAAGGGGAAATACATTTTAAACTTTTTGCTATAAGATCTAATTTTGTTAGTATAAAGAACCATTAAATGATAAACAGACAGTTATAAAACATGTCATTATTTAATGCTGAAATAATACTCACGGCAGTTGCGTTCATCAGATCCATCTGTGCAGTCCTTCATACGGTCACATTTATAGGCCCCTGGGATACACTGACCACTAAAGCATGTGAACTGTTGAGCAGAGCAGGTCCTCCCGGCTAAAAAAAAAAAATGAAACCCATTAAAAAGAGTTTATCAGAACCTGACAATTCTATATAATAAAGGTGAGAAATGTGAGAAAAGTGATAACGTATGCAAAACTCAACTGATTATTTTACATCCATCAAATGAAAATAGAGTCATCAGGGTTCTACTTTATGCTAACTACCAATACATATAATCAAAAGAAAAGTGGTGGACACTTTTAGTGTCCATAAACTTATGAAGTGTTCACATATGGGATAGCACTGAAAGCAGTAGAAAAACACGCAATATGGGAAACTTACGACAGTGCTGTTCATCAGAGCCATCATTACAGTCTTCCTCATCATCACAGAGCCAGGATCGGAAAATGCATTCACCATCCCCACACCGAAACTGATCTGCAGCACATGACCGTGAAGCTATCATAGGGAGAGAATTTCATTAGTATTTAAATGGGCACTGTCAGATACAAAAACTTTTGATATGTTGTAAAGCCTGTATAACCAATAGGTTTTACAATTGCTTTCATTAGAAAGTTTTCAGTATTTCATACTGAAAAATCCAGTCAAACAACTGCCCCCCTGCCTGCTTGGACACATACTAGTCCTGCTGTGTCCATGCGTCATCACCTATGTCATGGACACACTTCCTTGATTGACAGCTGTGAGCGCAGGGCTCACAGATGGAGGAAAAATCCTCCCACTGTCATCTTGTGTCCGCTACTGTCAGTGAGGAGAAGCTGGGAGTTATAGTTTTGCTAATGCTAGGGGAGATGTGAGCAGACAGCATACAGAGGGAGGGGGCGGAGACCTGCACAGTGAGGCCACTCCCCCCTCCCTTTGAGAGGAATTCAGACTAGTGAGCTAAATTAGAAGTGTAATAAAAAATAAATAAAGGTGCTAGACACATAAAAATTAGATATACATGGTCATGGTCAAGCCCCATGGACATAGGCAACAATAGACAGGAGCTGTCCCATTGACTTGAATTAGAAACCAGTGTCAGACTGACAAGTTGAGCATTGGCACTGCCTGAGGGCCCGAGCCGCCACCGCAGGACTTGTTGCTTCTCAAAAGCATGCAAGCTGGAGGTATGTATGCAATATATGATATAGTCTGTATATATTATAATAGTATTTATTGTGTGAGTCTGTGTGGAGTGCGAATATTTCGCATATGCGAATATTCGTGAATATCGAGACTTCCAGAGGACACTGACCCCTCCCTTCTTTTCGCTTGGGGGCCAATGAGGAGGATGCAAATACAGTTGTCAGAGGTTAGCAACATCCCTAGCATCCAATAGGAAAGTTGTCCACAGATAGTTAGTTGAAAGATATAATTGTGCATGCGCACTAAACGAATATAATTATGAATTTCACACGGAAAAAAGTGAACGAATATGCGAAATTCGCAAACATAGGACGAATATTCATTCATATATATCGCAAATTCGAATATGGCCTATGCCGCTCATCACTATTTAGCAACTCCTCCCCTTCAGCAATCTATGTAGGAGAGAGCTTAAGGACCTGAGTCACATGACCTGCAGGTCCTGTGCCTCTTTTCACAGAGGAAGAAGATAAACACAAGAAAAAGGTGGGTGTCTGTTCTACTGTTACATCATGTCTTATCCTCCAGTCACCTCCAGAGCTTCAGCCTCTATTCTACTGTTACATAATCTCACATCCTCTAGTCACCTACAGAGTTGCAGTAACTATTCTGCTGTCACATCATGTCTTATTCTCCAGTCACCTCCAAAGCTGCATCAGCTGTCTCAGGGTGATAGGACTGTAATTGCTGTAATCACACTCCTATCACTCTCAGGCAAGGGGTGGAGGGGGGGGGGGTCATCGGCCCTAGGTTTCACACACGGGGGGGTGCTATCTCACAATTCGCTCTGTAACTTACAGGCTGTAAGTGTAGGTCATACTGTACTCTACAGGAGTACCCTACCAATGTACACTTACAGCCCGTACTCACTGCTGTGCCGCCTACACTTACAGCCTGTACTCACTGCTGTGCTGCCTACACTTACAGCCTGTACTCACTGCTGTGCTGCCTACACTTACATCCTGTACTCACTACTATGTTGTCTACACTTACAGCCTGTACTCATGGCTATGCTGCCTACACTTACAGCCTGTACTCACTGCTGTGCTGCCTACACTTACAGCCTGTACTCACTGCTGTGCTGCCTACACTTACATCCTGTACTCACTGTTGTGCTGCCTACACTTACAGCCTGTACTCACCGCTGTGCTGCCTACACACAGCCTGTACTCACTGCTGTGCTATCTACAGTTACAGTCTGTACTCACTGCTATGCTGCCTACACTTACAGCCTTTACTCACGGCTATTCTGCCTACACTTATAGCCTGTACTCACTGGTGTGCTGTCTACACTTACAGCCTGTGCTCACTGCTGTGCTGTCTACACTTACAGCCTGTACTCGCTGCTGTGCTGTCTACACTTACAGCCTGTACTCGCTGCTGTGCTGTCTACACTTACAGCCCGTACTCACTGCTGAGCTGTCTACACTTACAGCCCGTACTTACTGCTGTGCTTCCTACACTTACAGTCTGTACTCACTGCTATGCTGCCTACACTTACAGTCTGTACTCACTGCTATGCTGCCTACACTTACAGTCTGTACTCACTGTATGCTGCCTACACTTACAGCCTGTACTCACTGTTGTGCTGTCTACACTTACAGCCTGTACTCACTGTTGTGCTGCCTACACTTACATCCTGTACTCACTGTTGTTCTGTCTACACTTACATCCTGTACTCACTGTTGTTCTGTCTACACTTACAGCCTGTACTCACTGTTGTTCTGTCTACACTTACATCCTGTACTCACTGTTGTGCTGCCTACACTTACAGCCTGTACTCACTGTTGTGCTGCCTACACTTACAGCCTGTACTCACTGTTGTGCTGCCTACACTAATTGGGGGGGAGGAGTCAGCGCCGCCAGGCTTCAGGCAGTAGAGGAAGCCTGTCTCTCTAGTACCCAATACCTGGCTGTGCTGACTCCCCGTAAGTGTGCATCTGTGACTCCCTTCTGGACATCAATTACCGGAGCAATGAATCAATGCCAGTAGGAAGGTTGGTGGACGTCACCACATTCCTATTACTGTAAGATCTCAGCATGTACAGGCTGCCGAAGAGGGACAGGAGTGTTATGAAAGCAATCACAATACTATCACCCTCATCAGACTGTACCGGAGGAGAAATTAATTCAGGGCTATAAAGGTGTGGCAGGCAAATGGGGGCCCCATAATCTTCTTTTGCTCGGTGGCCCCATGAGGTGTCAGTCCACCCCTGTTGGAAGCATTACTGCATGTGACCTGGGACCTTTAAAGTGGTATTTCCACAGGGAGGGGGAGGCTGAGCTGTAAGCTATTGTCTTTTCTATACACTGGTGTCACCTTTTACTGTAAGAGTAGAGTCACACATAATGTATTTTTCTGTGAATTTGCTGCTGCGTATTTTCCTACCCATTGAAGTCACTGGTAGCAAAATCAGCTGCAGAAAATACGCAGCAAAATATGGCAAGTGTGACCCTACCTTAATACTGTACAAATCCCTTTTCAGTAGCCTCCGTTTTATCATCACAGACAGAGCAGGGGATCTCAGATTAGTTTTAGGTTAAGTGGTCAGATCGGAAACTGCACGATTTCAGGAGAAGGCATAGTAAAAATGAAAAATCACCAACATAAAAAAAAAAAAAAATGTGTTAAACAAAAAACTTTAAACAATAGGTAATTTTTTGATGACACATTCCCTTAAAGGCCAACTGCAGCGGTATGACACTTATCCCCTATCCACAGGATAGGGGATAAGTGTTTGATTGCGGGGGTCCGACAGCTGGGACCCCCTCGATCTCCCTAACGGGGCACCGCCATTAGCACTCATGGTGAGCGCTAAGGCGCCTAGAGTTGACCTAGAGGTCGACGGTGACGCCCCGTCTCCTCCCCGTCCCCATACAGTTCTATGGGGGAGACGTTTGTGCCTCCCCGCCTCTCCCATAGAGATGTATGGAGGTGTCATGCTGCGGCCGGCACACCCCCAGCACGGGACAGCCGTGGCCCCATACAGGAGATCACAGGGGGTCCCAGCGGTCGGACCCCCCGCGATCAAACACTTATCCCCTATCCTGTGGATAGGGGATAAGTGTTAATCACGCTACAGATGTCCTTTAAAGGCTGAGGCTACACTGATTTCTAACCACAAAAGGCATTACACCGTGTCCTTGCACTTATATATTTCTCTGGCCACAGGGCATGTCTAGAACACTCTCCCATAGAAGTCAGTGAGTCTTCTTCAGACTGTTGTTTTTTATGTCCGTGTGGCTGCTGTAAAGCATGTCTCTAAATGCAGTTAACAGAGCAGAGGCTCATGCAATATGGCTGCCACACATAAAATTGTATAAAAAATGAAAATAAAAACAGATTATAAAAATAGAATGGCCCAGATTTATCAAACTGTGTGAGAGAGAAAATAGAGAGATTTTCCCACAGCAGCCAATCACAGCTCAGCTTTCACTTTACCAGAGCTCGTTAGCTGACCTGTGATTGGCTGCTATGGGAAATCATGTTTCAATATGTTTCAGTACCTGACCCTAATCAGTAAAATAAAATGTAGCCAAGTAAATGATTTATTAAAGGAGAAGTCTCATACTGAAAAATAGCGCTGGGCGGTATGACCAAATGTGTGTATCGCAGTTCGTTACGGCCGCCGGCGCTGACACTCTATACTGTGCGGTATCCCTATGCCCGGGCTGTAAAAGGTAAGCAAAATAAACTAACGCATGTTCCAACGTCGGCCTTACGCTGGGGACGGGAACGTCGGACAGCCGTCAGCCTATCACCGGCCGCAGCGATGTCCCGCCCCGGCCGGTGATAGGCTGAGCACACTGTCATGTAAGGAGGCTCTGGCCGGCTTCTGACATGACAGTGGGCTCAGCCTATCACCGGCCGAGGATAGGCTGAGCACACTGTCATGTAAGGAGCTCTGGCCGGCTTCTGACATGACAGTGGGCTCAGCCTATCACCGGTCGAGGCGGAACATCGCTGCGGCCGGTGATAGGCTGACGGCTGTCCAACGTTCCCGTCCCCAAGAAGCAGGTGAGGCCGGTACCGGACCAACGGGAGGTGAGTTAAAGTTTATTTTAATTTTATTTTGTTTATTTTTTGCAGCCCAGGCATAGGGATACCGCACAGTATAGAGAAGTGGTCTTCAACCTGCGGACCTCCAGATGTTGCAAGACAACTCCCAGCATGCCCAGACAGCCGTTGGCTGTCCGGGCATGCTGAGGGTTGTAGTTTTGCAACATCTGGAGGTCCGCAGGTTGAAAACCACTGGTATAGAGTGTCAGCTCCGGCGGCCGCAACAAACAGGCGGGCGAGGAGGGAAGCGCTTGCGTGTGACATATGGGGACAGCGCTGGGCTGATAATTAATTGGGGAACAGCGCTCGCGGGTGACATGTGAGTAGTTCCCCAAAGGAGGGACAGTGCAGCACTGGCCTGATTCATTCATTCCCGAGGGGGAAGGTGCCAAACTGATATTGCGTGCAGCACAAAAATTTCGGTATTCGGTATGAACCGGTATACCGCCCAGCCCTACTGAAAAACATAGAAAACTTTATAAATCAGCAACTTCTGCATAGAAACATGAAAGATTAGTTATTCTTCAGTAAAGGCAAAAAGTGACTTGTGAATGAATAAGCTGAACAGCTGGAATAGACAGGGCAACATAGACAACTGCCCTGGTAACTGCCCCACCAAGGGGCCTTCAAATCTGAGTTTCCTCCAACACTTCCCAGATAATCACAGCCGCAAGAAATGAGAGTAATACGGCTCTGTACAACTCTGAGCTAGTAAAGAGCCATGATCTGACTATGTGCAGCAGGCGTGAGGAGTGTTGTATCCACTTATCAGTACACGGACCCTCAAATCTGTTTGTCTGATGGACAAAAAATTCTCCTCAGGTGACTCACTTTTCTTTCCTATAGCCTATCATCATAGCTATGTGGTGTCTCAGTACTGGAGTGCGTCCTGTCAGGTAAACATTGATTCAGGTGCCTGCGATAGGCCCTGCTGCTCAGGTGATGCTATAATATTTGTTCTGTTAATTTATATTGTTTTATACTGTACTTTTAGGAAATGTACAGGATATCTGTTAGGAGGCATGATGCAGAGTACCCATGTGACCCTGGTTGCCCAATGGGAGGCCCCTCTAGCTAGGCCATATATACTGTAGGGGGGAGGAGTTAGTCAGTTTAGCCTAGCTCTAGGTTAGTGTGTGCAGAGCTCAGTGTGAGCTGCAGTGTGGAGAAGAGACAGCAGAAGTGTGAGGTGATTCAAGGAAAGCCTAAAGTAAATCTTCAAGCAAGCCATCACACCATTCTGCAAATGTTCCCCACCCAGGATGATTCAGAAATTCTTAATTGTGAGTATAATACCAGGTGAGTTGACGGGCCACAATTGATAGTTCATACCCTGGCGGTGTAGTGTTTATTGGATACTATCAGAACCCTAGTCAGCGTGGGAGGCCTCAGCATTAAGTATAACGTTCCAAGTACAATACTAAAAGTCACAGCAAGTCTACATGGCTCCCAAGGCTTACTATGCATCTCATCTACTCTAATCTGCACTGTGAGGATTGTAATATCTACTCCTGCCTCAGTAAAGACAGTTATCCGTAACCTGGCATCAGTCTATTTATTGTCCTGTGCCTGGCCCAGGAGAAGCTGTCCTATCCTCGGGCCATGTAGGTTAACTGTGCCCTGGCGTTACAAAGGGATACAGTAGAATGTCCCAATAGCGGGGAATAAAAAAGTGTCTGCTATTGAGAGATGTCCCCCTGTGCCTTGTGCCAAATTATTTCCCATTGATACCTCCTGTGCCGTTTCATTCCCACTTTATTACCCTTTGTGTACATTCATCACCCTCCTCTTTATGAAGTGAGGCAGGGAGTGGTAAAGAGGGGGTGATGAATTTTCACAGAGGATAATAAAGAGGTAAGGAAATAGTACAGGGGGGTCAAGAGGAAATTATGTGGCATATGGGTAATAAAGAGGGGGATGATTTGGCACAGGAAAAATAAAGTGGCACAGTGGGGGTCAGAGAAGAAGGGGGTGAATGATGTGGCCCGCGGAAATACAGAATCAGGAGATCACTGTTTAAAAAGGGTCTTCTGCTTCTGTGCTGAGGCTTCTGCAGGGGGTGCAGCGGGGGCCTGGGCCCCTTACTGGGGTATTGGCTGTACCCCCTGACAGCGCCCCTGTGTACAAAGTATGTAGTACTTATAAGTGGCTGTATGCTACAGAGAAAATTATTTTCTTTTTGGATTTCTTTTCTGTCTGTCCACAGAGCTCTCTGCTGACACCTGTGTCCATGTCAGGAACTGTCCATAGCAGGAGAAAATCCCCATAGCAAACATATGCTGTTCTAGATAGTTCCTAAAATGGACAGAGGTGTCAGCAGGTGTCTGGTCAGACAGAAAAGAAATCCAAAAAGAAAAGAATTTCCTCTGTAGTATTCAGCAGCTAATAAGTACTGGAAGGATTAAGATTTTTTAATCTGTTTAACTTTTTTGGCACCAGTTGATTTAAAAAAAAAAATTCCACCACAGAACCCCTTTAATGACATTACAAAGGTCCTTTAGCTCTCATTGATGCCTCACATAGGTTGGTGTTTAGCTTCTAAAGTATTCCGTCTCCTGACCCTCAGGTGACTCCGCACACAGGGAACATTAGTGGCAGGACACACAGGCTGCTATATACTGCAGTGTGTTGGGCATCAGGGAGCTCTGGTGTGGTGAGGGGGCCTGTGAGCCTCCCTGGCCTAGAGGCCCAGTCACAATTGTGACCTCTGCATCCCCTGTAGCTACACCACTGATTCATGTCTATGGCTCTCACAGTAACAATTGATCACACCATTCTACTGATCATTGGGGGACCTGCTGATCTAACTATTCACTTGTGTGTGTAGAAGTTGGCAGCTGGCCAAGTAGACCAGGTGGCATCGGTGGATGGCAGTAAGGGATCAGGCAAGAGAGCATAGTCAGAAGTCTGGGGCAAGAACAAAAGAATACATGTTACACAGAGATCAGGCAGATACCTTTAAAGGGGATATCCAGGAAAAAACTTTTTTTATATATATATATATATATATATATATATATATATATATATATATATATCAACTGGCTCCAGAAAGTTAAACAGATTTGTAAATTACTTCTATTAAAAAATCTTAATCCTTTCAGTACTTATCAGCTTCTGTATGATCCTGAGGAAGTCATGTAGTTCTTTCCAGTCTGACCACAGTACTCTGTGCTGCCACCTCTGTCTGTGTCAGGACTAGAAATTGTGAAGATATCAGGGCAATCCTGGCATCAGAATTTTTGGCTGGTATTACTTTCCCAAAGAAGAGCATTCCAATGAAGATAAGCTTCTGAAGTTAAGGTTGTTCTTTTCTGTCTAAGTGCTCTCTGATGACACGTGTCTCGGGAACCGCCCAGTTTAGAAGCAAATCCCCATAGCAAACCTCTTCTAAACTGGGCGGTTCCCGAGACAGGTGTCATCAGAGAGCACTTAGACAGAAAAGAAAAACCTTAACTTCAGAAGCTCATAAGTACTGAAAGGATTAAGATTTTAATAGAAGCTATTTACAAATCTATTTAACTTTCTGGAACCAGTTGATATATAAAAAAAAAGTTTTTTTTTCTGGATAACCCCTTTAATTACAGGCAAGGGGGTTGGACTTATAGATATGTAGTTCTGTACCTACATAGGTGATAAATCTTTTAGGCTTGAATACCCCTTTAATTTTCTGCTTGCTTAGTTCTCCTGTTTGTATTTAAACAAGACCATCTGTTTGTTGCTTTACTTTTTCCAGCTTTCCCCTGGAGCCAATGTCACACTTCTTGTCACTTTCCAGGCCTGGCCTTCCTGGGTAGCATATACATTTTTACAGCCTTTGCTGCACTACTGTACCCAGCAGTGCTTCTTACCTACTTTGTTAAGGTTATTATCCAGTAGGGATCGACCGATTAGCGGTATGGCCAATATTATCGGCCGATAATCACGATTTTGGGCATTATCGGTATTGGCAATTACCTTGCCGATAATGCACCGCCCCCACCGCACCGCGACCGCCCCCGACCCACCACACCGCACCGCCCCCCCGGCCCGCCACTCCGCACTGCGTCGCACCGCCCCGGCCCCATTGCCTCCCCCATCCCCGGTTTTATAATTACCTATTCCTGGGGCGCACGCTACCGCACCACGTCACACCGCCCCAGCCCCATTGCCTCCCCCATCCCCGGTTTTATAATTACCTGTTCCTGGGGCCCACTCTACCGCACCACGTCGCACCGCCCCGGCCCCATTGCCTCCCCCATCCCCGGTTTTATAATTACCTGTTCCCGGGCCCACGCTACTTCTTGCTCCTGCTGCGTCCTGCGTTACGCTGTGCACAATGACGAGTGACGTGACGTGCGCGACGTGACGTCACCATCAGTGCGCACAGTGACAGTTCAGGAGGACGCCACCGGAGCCAGATGTAGAGTGGGCCCCGGGAACAGGTAATTATAAAACCGGGGATGGGAGAGGCAATGGGGCCGGGGCGGTGCAGTGCGGCGGGTCGGGGGGGCGGTCGCGGTGTGGCAGGGGGGGAGCGGTGGCGGTGATAGGTCTCAGGACCCCCGGACAGGCAGGGGGAGAGAAGCGGGTGCCGCGGCGGCCTATGGCACCGCAAAAGCCACTGCAGTGCATTGATTTTAAGCGCTTTAAATCAATGATCTGCAGCAGTGTCGCGGGGGGATAAATAGCCGGAATATCGGTATAAGTTATCGGCTATCGGCCCTAACCTCCACCGATTATCAGTATCGGTCCTAAAAAAACGATATCGGTCGATCCCTATTATCCAGCTCTCTGTACCTTTCCCGTCACAAAGCTGAATGTTTTTAGTGCAGGCTTCATTTATTTTTTCAAAAAGCAGACTGCCCCTTGGCAAGTACATAATCACAGCAAAAACGACTTGTACTTTTTTGTCCCATGGCAATAGTGTGGTTTTGTACCGCACCTTAACAGCCAAGTGTGAACTTGGCCTAACATAGTCAGCTGTTTGTTCATTTCAAGAATCTGTTCATTATAAAGTACTAAGCAACTGTGAAAGCATCCCTTTGAAGGTATTAGAAATCAGCTCTGACATCCGGATTCTCTGACCTTGCTCCATTATATATTTCCACTTTCCAGCGTTTCTTTTTGACCCACATAAGTATGTACAAAGTACCAGTAATTCTCTTACAAATGCAACTGTACTTACAATCCCCCTTGAAATCAAAGTCACTTGTATAGAATGAACCCCCAGAGTTGTCCTATTAAAGGGGTACTCCGGTGAAAACCTTTTTTCTTTTAAATCAACTGGTGGCAGAAAGTTAAACATATTTGTAAATTACTTCTATTAAAAAATCTTAATCCTTCCTGTACTTATTAGCTGTTGAATACTACAGAGGAAATTCTTTTCTTTTTGGAATGCTCTCTGATGACATCACGACCACAGTTCTCTCTGCTGACGTTATTATAATAATTATAACACTTTATTTATTGTTGTCCTTAGTGGGATTTGAACCCAAGTCCCCAGTACTGCAAGGCAGCAGTGCTAACCACTGAGCCACCATGCTGCCCTTAGCATACATCTGCTATGCATGGTTGCTAAAATGGACAGAGATGTCAGCAGAGAGCACTGTGCTCGTGATGTCATCAGTGTTCCAAAAAGAAAGGAATTTCCTCTGTAGCATTCAGCAGCTAATAAGTACTGGAAGGATTAAGATTGTTTAATAGAAGTAATTTACAAATATGTTTAACTTTCTGCCACCAGTTGATTTAAAAGAAAAAAGGTTTTCACCGGAGTACCCCTTTAAGTCATGTTGTTAAAATCTCGACACTTACGACAGCCAAATTCATCTGAGTTATCAGGACAATCTGCAGATCCGTCACACCTCCAGCCTAATGGAATACAGCGGCCGCTGGAACACCGAAAATCACTTGACGTACATCCTGGAAGACAGAAGTCCAAAATAGACACCTTCAGTAACATTGCTTAAATACACACAATAGATTTATGTTAGAAGGACAATGGGGGGTATTTATCAAAGGATTTATGTTTTTTTTTTTCACGTAACTTTGGTGTAATACTTTGGCGCAGTGTATTTTTACATGCGACATAGCTGTCTCTGAGGAACCTTCACCCTCCGTTGAGCCAGCATTGGACATGGCCACACAGGTTCAGGAAAGGTAAGCAGTAAGGCAGTGGTCTCCAACCTGCAGACCTCCAGATGTTGCAAAAATACAACTCCCAGCATGCCCGGACAGCAACGGCTGTCCGGGCATGCTGGGAATTGTAGTTTTGCAACATCTGGAGGTCCGCAGGTTGAAGATCACTGCACTAAAGTAACAAAAAAAAAATACTCAAGTTGAAAAAAATATACATTTCACATGATATATATATATATACATATATATATATATATATATATATATATATATATATATATATAAACCCCAGAAAATAAAATAACTCATGTCGCTTGCTGATATACTGCAGGAGGGACTCCGAAATGGCTGCTCTACAGGGTAAAATACGCGTCCTCTGTGGGGGTAAGTTCTGTGTAAAAGGCGCTGTGAACAGCTGATTTCAACATTTGAGCCAAAATTACTAACAACTTGCACCAAATGATAAATTTGGTTCATGTCCACGAAAACCAAAGTGAAAAAAAAGGGTAAAAAGAAACTATCAACAGGCAAAATTGATAACTACCCCCCAATATAACCACAGAAAAATCGATTTCCCATCTCTTTGTATTTAGTTCCTGCAGCCTGTTATTCCCTGTTATCAGCCATGTCTGGCTTGAGAGCAGCTGACTGTAGTGTCTTTATGGCGTTACCTTCTATTAGGATATTTTTGAATCAAAAAATTACACTGTGAGCATACACCTCCGCATACTGGCAGAACAGTGTGCCGATGTATACCGCAGCGTACCCGCTTTGGATTTCAATTGACTGAGCCGTTCCTAACCATGTAAAATTATTTTCAAAAACTCCATTAGAGAAAGTGGGCACACTGGTAATTCTTACATGTGAAGATACCCTGTAACCAAGTAAACTACACTACTACTAAATAAACTACTAAACTAAAATATCTAAATTCTAAGGATGTGTGATAGCCTGGAGGAGTAGGGTATATGGGGGTGTAGCTGTGCGGTGACTAAAGGGTGCTTGTTAACCCTTGCTATTCGTGACGCCAGGGTGGGGGCTCATCAGTAATGCTTGTCCTACCGCCACCCTTCCCAAGAGCGATAGGGAGGTAGATAATAATAGAATGTCCACAACCGGAGAGTTTTCTGAAACAGGTGTAACTTTCACTGAAGATTTTATGCAAGCTTCATAACCAGAACAGTCTCTATGCATACAACTGCTTTCTTTGGAGATTGACAAAGGTTGGGACTTTAGCAATTTAGAGTCTTTAAGGTAATATGTGCTGTTCCACTGGATTTAGGGGATTTAGTTGCGGTTCAGTAGTCACGCTAGCTTTAGCGGGGATTAGTTTAGAACTCACGGTTTAGTTTAGGCTGAGGCCGGTAGGTTTTCATGCCTAGCGTGTCTTTGCAAGTTGCGCAGATCCATCCTGCTAGTCCAGCATCCACGAGAGCAGCAACCCAAGAGAGAGATAATTGGCTACAGCTCCCTTATATGGGCAAGGGCTGGACTAAAGCTAATTGGTCCAATACTTGTGTCAATCACCATTACAAAGGATTATGGGCAACATGTGACCCAAGGACCTCCAAAGGTCCTCCAACATACCATAGAGGATATTAACATGGTCACATGACTGAAGGTCCTGCGACGCCAAACAAGGTAAATACTATACATTATATTAAACATACATTATTACTAAATATATACAGTGACCCCTCGACCTACGATGGCCCCGACATACGATCATTTTAACATGCGATGGCCTCTCAGAGGCCATCGCATGTTGAAAGCAGCATCAACATATATGCTTTTGTATGTCGGGGCCATCGCATAAACGGCTATCTGGCAGCGCAGTCTGCTTCAGCTTCCACCGGATAGCCGTTTACAGTGCCCCGTGTGGTCCACTGACCATCACTTACCTGTCCTCGGGGCTCCGAGGCGTCCTCTTCGGGATCCCCTGCATCGTCGGCGCTCTCCATTATCGTCATCACGTCGCTGCGCATGCCGTCCTGTCATCCAATAGGAGCGGCGCGCGTAGTGACGTGATGGCGGCGACGGAGAGCGAGGATGCCGGGGAAGCAGAGGCCTTGCCGGAGCGTCTGGGACACACGGGGACGTGGCGACAGCGATGGAGGGCGACATCCCGGGCAGCGGTGACGATCCGGAGCTGCGGGGACAGGTGAGTACAACTTCCTCTAACAGTGGTCTTCAACCTGCGGACCTCCAGATGTTGCAAAACTACAACTCCCAACATGCCCGGACAGCCGTTGGCTGTCCGGGCATGCTGGGTGTTGTAGTTTTGCAACATCTGGAGGTCCGCAGGTTGTAGACCACTGTCCTTTACTTTACATTGCACGGATCCCTCAACATGCGATGGTTTCAACAAACGATGGTCCATTTGGAACGGATTACCATCGTATGTTGAGGGACCACTGTACATATTTCAACATTATAGAATTAAAGTAGAAGAGAGGCGACTAGGGGCTGTCCCACCTGAGGGACCCTACCTGAGCGTAGTTACTCTGACTTTGGGGACCTCTACACTAGGTACGGTATACAATACGGTACTGGGACACCACAGATTCTCGGGTATTTGTGTGTGTAGTAGTAATAGTTGTAGTTTTGGTACAGGACTCCCCTCTCCGCAGAAGGCTGTTTCGTTAATAATCAAGGGGTTAGGAAATTGGCCCAAGAGTCATGAAAATGCCATGGAGGGGAAAACAAATGCTAAGCCCTTACTTAGAAATCTTCAATCAAAATAAGGAGCCCATTTTAGTCTTTGAAATAGGGGTCCTCTCTCACCTCTGTACAGGCCTCCCTTCATATTAAAAAAAAGCTAGCCAAACCCACAGATTTTGGTGGGACCAGCCAATCTGTGGTGTCACTAAGGTTGGTGTCACCTGGTGTGGTAGAAAATGGTGTCACCTGGTTGGCCATCAAGACGTTAGAGGGGCGCTGATGGTTTATACGATCATCCTACGCATGTTGGGTAGTGGATGATTGTGGATTTGAAGGCAGTCACCACAGCTACCTCATAGGTCTTGGTTTCCCTTCTGGTCAGCCAGCAAGATGTCAGATGGGGTGACACCAGCACAAGGTAACTACATCCCACTTAGTAGTGTCCCCCCACTTAGGGTGTCACTTGGGAGCTGTCTGCACCCCCCACAGCAATGCCACTGCAGCATTATTACATTATTACACATAGCAACCAATGGCAGCGCAGCTCTCATTTTGGTTTCTGCTCTTGGAAAATGAACACTGTGCTTGGATTGGTTGCTATAAGCAGCATCAACAATTTTTATTAGACAGTTTTCATAGGCTCAATAAGTGAATTATCGTTTGCCATAAGCAAATAACATCATACACATAACGGGAGATTTATCAAAACCTGTGCAAAGGGAAAAGTTGCCCAGTTGCCCATGGCAACCAATCAGATCGCTTATTTCATGTTGCAGAGGCCTTGTGAAAAATGAAAGAAGCGATCTGATTGGTTGCTATGGGCAACTGGGCAACTTTTCCTCTGCACATGTTTTGATAAATCTCCCCCATAAAGCTTTTGGTATGTATAGGCCGAGCAGAAATAATCCTAGACGGACAGTCAACCATATAGCAAAAATGAGTCAGGTATCGCCCAATGTACTTCTCAGATCCATAGAAATATATACAGTGATCCCTCAACTTACAATGGCCTCAACATACAATAGTTTCAACATAGAATAGTCTTTTCTGGACCATTGTAACTTGAAACCAGACTCAACATACAGTGCTATGGAATCTGCGAAACGTGTCAATGGCTGGAAGAACCGACCAATCAGAATGGACATTTCACTGGTAAAACCTGTGTATTCCTAAAGTGCATGTACTGACTGGTGTCTGGTAGCGCCCCCTACAGTACAGGGAGGTATTACATGTTCTGTACCAGGGTTAGCTTCTCCTTTGGACACCAGGTGAGGGCGGCTCCATTTTCCTTTTTTTAGGACATTGTGTGTTCTGTACAGGAACCTGAAGAAGCTTCTGTCCTCTACATAGACCAGTGTTTCCCAAAGAGGGTGCCTCCAGCTGTTGCAAAACTACAACTCCCAGCATGCTGTCCGGCATGCTGGGAGTTGTAGTTTTGCAACAGCTAGAGGCACCCTGGTTGGGAAACACTGACATAGACAGTGATTTACAGCTCCCAGCAGATCTTTCTTACTTTTATATGTAAGGATTTGCTTTATCTCTATTAGTTATCTACTTATTTTTCTTTAATCCTCACTTTTTCCTATTTTTGGATGACATTTTGGGGCTTCAGAACCAATTACCAGGTTTCCATAGAGTTATGGTCTCAACATACGATGGTTTCAACATACAATGGTCGTCCCAGAACCAATTAATATTGTAACTTGAGTGACCACTGTATAGGGGAGATTAGCGGATCAGTTGGTGAGTTGCCCATAGCAACCAATCAGATCACTTCTTTCATTTTCCAGATGCCTTTTCAAAAATTAAAGAAGCGATCTGATTGGTTGCTATGGGCAACTCTGCAATTTTTTTTTTCTCTACATATGTTTTGATAAATTTCCCCCTAATAATTTGGATGGGAACTAAGCCAAAGCAGTCTCAGCCTTGTATAGCATATATATATATATATATATATATATATATATATATATAGCAGCAACAGTATAGCCCAGTGGTCTTCAACCCGCGGACCTCCAGATGTTGCAAAACTACAACTCCCTTGGCTGTCCAGGCATGCTGGGAGTTGTAATTTTGCACAGGGGTCAAGTCCTAGGAAAAAAAAAAGTGTGGGAACTCACCCAAGATTTCCACTCAAGGGCTGGTCCTGCAGGACTCCTGCTAATGGGAACAGTGTTCCTGCTGTGGAAGAAGTGCAGGAACTCAGTTCCCACGAGTTCCTGCAGGACTTGAGCCCTGGTTTTGCAACATCTGGAGGTCCGCAGGTTGAAGACCACTGCCCTAGGATGTACTTATAAATAATATAGATAAGGATGTACTTAAGATATAGAGAATTTGGGGATTGTAAGTAATGACCTTTTAAGTGCTGCAGAATATGTTACCTTCAAATTTGGGAAATGCTATTTATGCAGTTTCCAAATGGAATACATGTTTAGTGTCTATTTACCAGACATGGTTTAGTGTCTATTTTAACATACATATCCTGACTGAGGATATACCTCTGCTTAAAGGGGTACTCTGCTGGAAAACATTTTTTCTTTAAATCAACCGGTGCCAGAAAGTTAAACAGATTTGTAAATGACTTCTATTAAAAAAAAATCTTAATCCTTCCAGTACTTATCAGCTGCTATTTGCTCCACAGGAAGTTCCCTTCTTTTTGAATTTCCTTTCTGTCTGACCACAGTGCTCTTTGCTGACACCTCTGTCCATATAAGGAACTGTCCAGAGTACAAGCAAATCACCATAGCAAACCTCTCCTGCTCTGGACAGTTCCTGATATGGACAGAGTTGTCAGCAGAGAGCACTGTGCTCAGGCTGAAAAGAACTCCTGAGCACTGTGGTCGGACAGAGAGGTAGTTTAAAAAGAAAAGAACTTCCTGTGGAGCAAATACCAGCTGATAAGTACTGGAAGGATTAAGATTTTTAAATAGAAGTAATTTACAAATCTGAAAATTAGAAAAATGTGTGCAGCTCACAACCAGGTATTTGAGGTTATTGTGGTTAAAGGATTGATCCCCACCAATCCAAATGGGTAAATTAGGGCCCAATGACAGTTTAAGATAACATTGACATTGCTCTGATATTTTTAACCATTTAGGTTTTTATTGTTTTAATAAAGTCTGCATTTTTTTCAAAACTGTATGTCTCAAACAATTATTCACTGTGTACCCTAGGGTAGTATTCTTGAGGTGTGGTTAATCTTTGTTTTAATTTACAAATCTGTTTAACTTTCTGGCACCAGTTGATTAAAAGGGAGTACCCCTTTAAGCTTCATTCATCCTGCACTTAGGAGGCAGTGAATAGGAAGCTGAAGCCCGTCGTCCGTATTATGTAATGACCTTCTAGGTGCTAAAAGCTCATTTCTCCATGTAATTTAAGTACCTGATGTCTAGCAGTGACATCCTGATTTATAATGTATGTTGCAAGTGGTCAGAAATTTCCTTTGGAATAATGGTGGTACAGGGTGGTACAGAAATATGTGTACACCGAAATACCTTCTATGGAATAATGTATGGTGGAGATTGGTGGTGCAGGTCTGGGGTTGGTGGTGCAGGGGCTCTTATCAAACCACCTTTATAACACAACAGCCTCCCTAGCAGAAAACACTTTCAAGGAATGTACAAATGCAGCCTGGAATCCCTGAGCTCTATCAGCGAGACCGGCCGGACAAGATTAGAGGCTTTCTTAAGCCTGTCGATTAAAGAAAATATACTGATAAGAATTTAATTAAAGTGAACTTAACACCTTCCCAAAAGTGTAATTGTGTGTTATATATATAGAGAGAAAACCTGCAAAAGCACAATACAATAATAGGAAATATAGAAATGCATTACATATACTTGTTCTCCCCTGATTTATTTTTAGGAATCAAATTTAGATACAGTCATCCCTCAACTTACAATGGCCTCAACATACAATAGTTTCAACATACAATGTTTTTTTCTGGACCATTGTAACTTGAAATCAGACTCAACATACAATGCTACAGACAGTCCAGATCTGTGAGACATTTCACAACTGGAGGAACTGATCAATCAGAATGGGCATTTTACTGGTAAAACCCCTGTATTACTTAAATGCATGCACTGACTGGTGTCTGGTAGCGCCTCCTACAATACAGGGAGGAACTACAAGTTCTGTACTACTCCTTACCTGTGCCAGGGTTAGCTGCTCCTTTGGACACCAGGTGAGGGCGGCTCCATTTGGGACACTTTGTGTACTGTACAGGACCCTGAAGAAGCTCCTGTCCTCTACATAAACCATTGTTTACCAACCAGGGTGCCTCCAGCTGTTGCAAAACTACAACTCCCAGCATGCCCGGACAGCCAACGGCTGTCCGGGCATGCTGGGAGTTGTAGTTTTGGAACAGCTGGAGGCACCCAGGTTGGGAAACACATGACATAGACAGTGATTTACAGCTCCCAGCAGATCTTTCTTACTTTTATATGTAAGAATTTGTTTTACCTATATTAGTTATCTACTTATTTTTGTTTAATCCTCACTTTTTCCTATTTTTGATGACATTTTGGTGGCTTCTGAACCAATTTCCCGATTTCCATAGAGTTCTGGTCTCAACATACAATGGTTTCAACATACAATGGTCTTCCCAGAACCAATTAATATTGTAACTTGAGGGACCACTGTATATGCAAGGTAAGGGCAAAGCAAATAAAGTATGAGGTCATCTTATTAATGATTGGAATAGATGGAAAAATGGATAGATAGATAGATAAAAAATTGCGAAAAGAGCAGCACAACCTCTTAAAAAAGAACAGCGGGTGGAGGCGGTAAAAAGGTCCCGGGTCAGGGGTCCTATAGACATCCACACTAGAAAACAGGGACCATGGTACTCCAATGTGTAAAAGCGAAAAAAGGTTTATTGACCTGACATCAAGGAACGTTCCTTGATGTCAGGTCAATAAACCTTTTTTCACCTTTACACATTGGAGTGCTGCGGTCCCTGTTTTCTAGTGTAGATAGATAGATAGGAGATGGATAGATAGATAAACACAAATTTTATATATATATATATATATATATATATATATATACACACACACACAAAGACAGATAGATAGATAGAAAAATAGATAGATAATTGATAAAGAAAATATCATCACAGCAGACTGTAGTATAATGCAGTAAAGTGGTTTTATCCCATCAAAATGTTTCCAAGGGATAGATAGATAGGTAGATAGATATCCAAGTAGAAAAATAGCAGAACTCCAAGTTCAAGGGAGAAAAAAGTGTAGGCTTTATTCACCATACATCAAGGCTTGACAATGGCCATGTGAGACGGCCGAAACGTTGCTCTGATGTATGGTGAATAAAGCCTACACTTTTTTCTCGCCTTGAACTTGGAGTGCTGCTATTTTTCTACTTGGATATCTTTGGGACTGTGACCAAGTCCAACTATAGCTTGTGCCTCCCAAAATTCTTTTTGAAAGTGCTGCCCTATTTCTGGAAGTGTAGGTAGATAGATAGATAAAGTCCAAATATGAACAGCACATCAAGATAAATAGGTCATTTTGAACGGGGTGCAAGCATACTTGGTGCTTCGGTCGCTGGTTCCTCAATCCATAAAATACAAATAGATGCAGCACACCACAGCTTGAAAATCACGGTGCAAGGGTTATTCCATAGTGTATTCCAATAGACAACGTTTCACCAGCCTCTTGCTGGCACTTGAAAAAGCCAGTGTGAGGCTGGTGAAACGTTGTCTATTGGAATACACTATGGAATAAACCTTGCACCGTGATTTTCAAGCTGTGGTGTGCTGCATCTATTGTTTTTTTATAGATAGATAGATACTTTTGCATATTATTGATCAGTTAGATCAGTGCTCTGCTAGTACGGTCTGCCTGGTTCAGATTGTACAGCAGATTCCCTAATGCAGGCACAGAATTGTAGTAAAGGCCTCTGACTCCAATAGTAACCAATTGGTACCCTGAGATCACGGACAGGAGCAGCACCTGATAGGAGCCGGCACCCACCATCTATAAGGCCAGCTAGGCTCCTGAACCCACTTCATCGTCTGTCAGAATGCAGCTGGGTGAGACCGGACAATGTGGTTTCATTGCAATATGTTATGGCATGATGTCCATTTGCTTTTGTATGAAATGGAAGAGTAATATTGCAGTACCGATTGTGCATTTAAGCATCCCTGCTACAGATTTGGGGGTTTTACATGAACATCCACATGTGAGTCTTGAGCACATTTTTCTTGTTTTTGCCGAGGCAGTATCCAAGTACACACCGAAATAACAAATTAAACTAATGCACAAGTTTAATAAAAAATGGATTGAAATAGAATTTTAAAATACAAAAAAGAAAGAATGTGCAGTTAAAAAACTATGTAAAAAATGATGTCAACTGTAGCATCTAAGTAAGGCTGGGTTCACACTACGGTTTGTGATTACGGTTCCCGTATACGGCTGGGAGGAGGGGTGGGCGATTAAGCCCCCCCACCCCTCCTCCCAGCCGTATACGGGAACCGTAATCACAAACCGTAGTGTGAACCCAGCCTAACCAAACCACAACTGCACTGCAGCCAGATGTGATAGCCTCACCCTTGTAGTCTCACCGCTTAAATACACAGATCACCCATAAAATTGACACCTCCTGCCTTATATTGTGTCTGTCCCCCTCAAAACATCTCTGACCCAGCAAGGCCCAATACTACGAGACCTCTGAAGGGGTCCTGTGATATCTGAGATCTAGCAGCAGATCCTGTAAATTGTAAGGTGCCGGCTCCATGGATTAGAATTGTTTTCCCAGTACATCCCAGAGATGCTCAGTCATATTGGGGGAGATTTATCAAAACCTGTGCAAAGGAAAAGCTGCCCAGTTGCCAGATCCAGTGAACCTCACCTAGCACTCACCCTCTTCCCACAGCTGCTCTACCCATTTCCCCAAATGATGAGGGCACTCTGGTCTAGTAAAAAATCAACTGGCTACATAAAGTTAAACAGATTTGTAAATTACATCTATTAAAAAATTGTAATCCTTTCAGTACTTATGAGCTGCTGAAGTTGAGTTGTTCTTTTCTAAGTGCTCTCTGATGACACCTGTCTCTAGAACTGTTCAGAGTAGAAGCAAATCCCCATAGTAAACCTCTTCTACTCTGTGCAGTTCCCGAGACAAGCAGAGATGTCAGCAGAGAGCACTGTTGCCAGACAGAAAAGAACAACTCAACTTCAACAGCTGATAATTATTGGAAGGATTAAGATTTTTTAATAGAAGTAATTTACAAATCTGTTTAACTTTCTGGAGCCAGTTGATATAACAAAATAAAAATAAAAGTTTTTTCCTGGAATACCCCTTTAACACATTTACCAAAGCCGTTCTGCATAGAGTAACCAAAAACAGACAGTAATAACCAGCTCTTTTATTTAGTAACCACACGAGTAATGGTAAAGGAGAGGAAGAAGGGGAGGTACCGAAACAAGTAAAGGAGAGGGAGGGCGGGATCATGCTGCTGGCTACTTTCCCACCAACTGCCTTACTCCTCCCTGCTAACCCCAATGCCATGCTCCACCTCCCCCTTACTCTTTAACCCCCAACTTTCCCAGCTTGCCAGCATGCGCCATGACCTGCCCCTTACAGGGACACTGGCCTGACTTGTCATACTGTAATTACCCACCAACAACCCATGTGAACAGCCCACCCAGGGGGTCCCTATTTAAACCCCCTTCAGGCCGCCACTCCGCCAGGTTTCCATACATCCTGAGTCTCATCACACTGCCTCCACTGCCTTGTCTTCTTTCCATTCAGTAATCTGTTCTTTGGACCCGCATGACAGCTTCATGTATCATAACCACCGCTCGCTTGTGACAAGATGAATTCATCTCAGGAAACCCATATTGACGATTCCATGTGGGAAGCATCCCAGGGCCACATTGGTGGTGGTCAGGTGTCCCGGGAGCTTCGCACACAGCTAGGGTTGCCACTGGGCCAGTATTTTACCGGCACCGCCGGTATATTGGCCACCCTGCCGGTATTTTTATATTAAATGCAATGGAAGAGTCGGCATTTATCCAACCAATCCTTCAACTCCTGCAAAGTTGCACCATAACATATAACAGTGTTTCCCAACCAGAGCGCCTCCAGCTGTTGCAAAACTACTTGTAGTTTTCCAACAGCTGGAGGCACCCCTGGTTGGGAAACACTGACCTATACTATATACTAATATATAGTCCAACATGCTGGGAGTTGTAGTTTTGCAACAGCTGGAGGCACCCCTGGTTGGAAAACACTGACCTATACTAAGGGCTGCCATCAGAATTTATGGTGCCCCTTACACGGCTCAAGCCCCCCCCCCCCTTTTCTAAATGATAGGTAGATAGACAGATATCAGATAGACAGATATCAGATAGACAGATATGAGATAGATAGATAGATAGATAGATATGAGATAGATAGATAGATATGAGATAGATAGATAGATATGAGATAGATAGATAGATAGATAGATAGATAGATAGATTTGAGATACATAGATAAATAGATAGATATGAGATAGATAGATTTGAGATACATAGATAGATAAATAAATAGATATGGCCCGCAACCAGTACTGGCGTCTAGTGAGTAGGGGCCCTATTGGGGGAGAGGGATAGATAAATAGATATGAGAAAGACAGATGATAGATAAATAAATAGATAGATAGATAGATATTAAAGTGTTTCCCAAATAGGGTGCCTCCAGCTGTTGCAAAACTACAACTCCCAGAATCCAGCATGCCCACACAGCCATAGACATGCTGGGAGTTGTAGTTTTGCAACAGCTGAGGGCACCCTGGTTGAGAGACAATGAGATGGAGGTAAATAGTCACTATCTCATAGTTTTTCAACCAAGGTGCCTCCAGCTGTTGCATGAGATATTGCCTATTTATCTCCTACTAATCCCCAAATTACAAAATTCCAATCCCCCCTCCAGAAAGTAACTTACTATGAGTGATGGAGGCTTCCTTAGGCATGGGAAGTCTTCAATTACCAGTGGCAACCGAGTGTCAGGGTCTAGGAAAAGCAAATCATGTGATCCTGCTCCACCAATAGTGTGAGGGGAGGGGCGGGGCGTCCTCTCTGCTCTTGGACAGTCAGCAGTGTCGGCCCCTGCGCGGATATTACAGGTACAACATGCCGCAGGTTTTATGATAAAATGTCTCTGGTAGCAGCGGCCTCAGTTTGCCCCTGGAAGCAGGAGAACGAAACAGCAGTCTCCTGCTTCTGTACTGGGGCTGCAGGCTGCTGGAGGGGGGTGTAGCTGGGGCCTCCTGGGAGCTCCGGCCCCTTACTGGAGTACTGGCTGTACCCCCTGATGGCGGCCCTGCCTATACTATATACTACAACATGCTGGGAGTTGTAGTTTTGCAACAGCTGGAGGCACACCTGGTTGGGAAACACTGACCTATACTATATACTACTATATAATCCAACATGCTGGGAGTTGTAGTTTTGCAACAGCTGGAGGCACACCTGGTTGGGAAACACTGACCTATACTATATACTACTATATAATCCAACATGCTGGGAGTTGTAGTTTTGCAACAGCTGGAGGCACACCTGGTTGGGAAACACTGACCTATACTATATACTACTATATAATCCAACATGCTGGGAGTTGTAGTTTTGCAACAGCTGCAGGCACACCTGGTTGGGAAACACTGACCTATACTATATACTACTATATAGTCCAACATGCTGGGAGTTGTAGTTTTGCAACAGCTGGAGGCACACCTGGTTGGGAAACACTGACCTATACTATATACTACTATATAATCCAACATGCTGGGAGTTGTAGTTTTCATTTGGGGCAGCTGCTGAGCAACAGGCTGTATCAGGGCATGCTGGGAGTTGTAGTTATTAACTAACTGCAACTCCCCAATTTGCTTACAAAAATAAATAGCGATCAAAAAGTCACAGCAAAACAAAAATGGTCCTGTTAAAAACTACAGATGGGGGCCCAAAAATGAGCCTCATACAGCCCCGTATAAGGAGAACTAAAAATGTTGTAGGGGTTAGAATAGTACAACCCCCCCCCCCCCCTGCATATGTGTATCCTGTGATGTCACGCATATATAATGAATTATGCAAATTAGCATGGCCGGTATTTATTTATTTTTTTGCAAGAAAGGTGACAACCCTGTATACAGCACAGCGGTGGAAACGTACTATATGTATGTGCATTGTATGGCTGTAATATTTAGAACCTGTATAGCAGTAATAATTGTGTCCAGAGCCAAAAAGTGAAGTGTAGCCCTGAGCACCAAATCTGTAAACAGCTCTACCCCGGCCTACAAACTCAATCTACCCATTTTACCTCCGTTTCGATTCGCCCGATTATCACGATTTTTCATTTGGCGATACTGCATCGATTCAAAATATTTTTGAATCGATCCTTTTAGTGATGTGGAATTTGTTTCTCCTGACGCCTGGAGCAGCATGTCCCGGGCACCAGGAGATACAAGTTCCACATTTGTGGAGTCGGGCAGGTGAATTTTTCCGGCTCGTGCAAGCAGGGCCGGATCTGACGCGGTGTCGCTCTGGGTGTATGGAGCGGCTCCGACTCGTGCCCGCTCCGTACTCTGCGGCCCCTGGCTGATTTCAGTAGCCGGAGGCCGCTGATGCATCACCGCCGCTAATATCCAGCATGTGGCGCTCAGAGGGGTGTATGGAGCGGACTCCGGACTCCTGCCCGCTCCATACTCTGCAGTCCCCAGCTGTTCTCATTAGCCGGGGGCCGCCGATAATAGCCAGCATGCAGCGATCGTCGCGGCTGGCTATTAACCCTTTAGATCGCCGCTGATCCACTATAGAGGTAGCCGGAGGGCTTACCTCTGCTTCCTGCTGGTCCCGGCTCTGTTATTCATAGATCCTGGCTGGACCAGGCTCTATCAATGGATCACAGATCAATGGAGTTCAATCGAACTCTATTCATCTGTCTGAGGAATCTAATGATTCCTCCTAAAAGCCTAATAAAGTGGATAAAGAAAAATAAAGTTTTAATAAAAGTGTAAAAGACATTGGCCCAGATTTATCAAACTGTGTGAGAGAAAATATAGAGAGATTTTCCCACAGCAGCCAATCACAGCTCAGCTAACGAGCTGAGGTAAAGTGAAACCTGAGCTGTGATTGGCTGCTGTGGGAAAATCTCTCTATATTTTCTCTCACACAGTTTGATAAATCTGGGCCATTGTTTTTGAGACAGAATCGGGATATATCGCGATGTATCGTCACCTAGACGGTATCGCGATATATCGGGATATATCGAATCGCCACACTGGTATCGCGAATCGTGACGCCAGATTCTTGGCGATTCAGACCCCTAACAGTCACATTATGAGGCCCCCTGGCGATTCACACCCCTAACAGTCACATTATGAGGCCCCCTGGCGATTCACACCCCTAACAGTCACATTATGAGGCCGGCTCAATAACATAATCTGCTTAGAAATATTTTTTGTATGCAGAAATTTTGACAAAATGACTCGGCTACTAACTTTCCCCCTTGAGTGAGCATTCACCGAGATGCCATGTGAAGGGAATATATTTAGGATGAAAATCAGTGAAGGGAAAACTGCTTCATACTCAAGATTAACAAATGAATGAACTCAGGAAAGCAAATATCTGGGGGAAGGGGGAGACGTAGCCGACTAACAAGTGTAAATCAGCTTTGTGTGCCACGTTTACATTTTTCAAGCAATAGCATATTAGAACTAAAGCTTACACATAAGAAAGTAATAAATGTCAGTGACTTGAAGGGGTAAAAAAATGTTTCAGATTAATCGGTGTCAGAAAATTTGTAAATACAGATTTTGTAAATTATTTCTCTTTAAAAATCTTAACCCTTCCAGTACCGATCAGCTGCTGTGTGCTGCAAAGGAAGCTGTCTTCTCCGTTCAGGGATCCTCTGTATGGCTGGCGCTCTCCTTCCTCGTCATCACGTCGTCGCTTACGTGGGTCGGCGTGCGTAACGACGTGATGGCGGCGACGGAGAGCAAGGATACCCGGCCGGCAGAAGAGACGTTCCGGATCGACGGGGACACGGCGACAGCGATGGAGCGACATCCAGGGCAGCGGTGACGGGTCCGGAGCGGCGGGGACACGTGAGTATTACCTCCTATGCAGTGGTCTTCAATCTGCGGACCTCCAGATGTTGCAAAACTACAACTCCCAGCATGCCCGGACAGCCGTTGGCTGTCCAGGCATGCTGGGAGTTGTAGTTTTGCAACATCTGGAGGTCCGCAGGTTGAAGACCACTATTGGGTTCAAAATCTTTATTTTTTTTAGATTTTGCACCTATAAATTGGGTGCGTCTTATACGCCGGTGCGTCCTATAGGGCGAAAAATACGGTACTTCAACATAATGAATTTTTGTAAAGAGGTCCTATTTATAATCCCCAGGTATAAGTCGCCATGCAGCACAAGCCTAGAGAATGATATAAATAGTCTAGAGCTAGTTTCCCAACCCGGGTGCCTCCAGAATGTAAAATTACAACTCTCAGCTCAGCATGGTGGGAGTTGTAGTTCTGCAACAGCTGGAGGCACGCTGGTTTGGAAACACTGGCCTACAGAATAAAAAATATAGCCTAGAAAATGATATAACTAGCCTATAATGGCCCAGGCTGGTTTCATACTAAGTGTGGCCCTGGACAAAATTTAAAGTGGGGCCCATTTGTGATCCAGATAAAGATGGGGTTGCATTGCAAACCACAAATGCTGTGATCGTCACCTGACAAATATGATAAATCCATCCAAGATAGATTTCTGATTTTGTGAATTTGTGGTTCACAGCATGACCCCATGCTTAACCAGACTGTATCAGTACAGCGCCAACCAGACTGTATCAGTACAGCGCCAACCAGACTGTATCAGTACAGCGCCAACCAGACTGTATCAGTACAGCGCCAACCAGACTGTATCAGTACAGCGCCAACCAGACTGTATCAGTACAGCGCCAACCAGACTGTATCAGTACAGCGCCAACCAGACTGTATCAGTACAGCGCCAACCAGACTGTATCAGTACAGCGCCAACCAGACTGTATCAGTACAGCGCCAACCAGACTGTATCAGTACAGTGACGATTACAATGCACAATGCTATGCAATAGGCATAGCATTGTACAGTGAATGTAATCTAGTGGGGAATTAGAATAAAAGTGTAAAATGAAAAAATATGCATTTCAAATTAAATAAAAGCCCCTCAAAATATTTAAAAGTACTAAACATATTTGGTATCCCCACCTGCATCATTTTCTATTTTTTTTTAAATATAATATTTATAATCCTGCATGGTAAACAGCGTATTCATAAAAAAAAAAAAAAATACCAAATGCCAAAAATGCTGCCCTCATATAGGTCTGAGGATAGAAAAAAAAAAAAAAAGGAGGAGGAAAAAACTAAAACGAGCGTGTCCTCTAGGCCAAAATGGGCTGTGTTCTTAAGGGGTTAGAATAGAATAAAAATAAATACATACCGTATTTTTTGCCGTATAAGATGCAATTTTTCTTCCCCAAAACTGGGGGGGAAAAGTTGGTGCGTCTTATACGGCAAATACATACCTATCGCGGAGGTCCCTGCGGCCATCAACGGCCGGGACCCGCGGCTAATACAGGACATCACCGATCGCGGTGATGCCCTGTATTAACCCTTCAGACGCGTCGATCAAAGCTGACCGCCGCGTCTGAAGCGAAAGTGACACTAACCCGGCTGCACCGGGAGGGACCTTACCTGCCTCCTCAGTGTCTGCTCCGTGCCGGGATCCCCTGCATGGCCGGCGCTCTCCTTTGCCGTCATCACGTCGTCGTGCACGCCGCCCCGTCATCCAACAGGAGCGCCGTGCGTAGCAACGTGATGGCAGCGAGTGAGAGCGAGAATACCGGGCAGCAGAGACGTTCCGGAGCGACGGGGACACCCGGGGACGCGGCGACAGCGATGGAGGGCGACATCCAGGGCAGCGGTGATGAGCGGTGACGGGTTCGGAGTGGCGGGGACACGTGAGTATAACCTCCTATACCAGTGGTCTTCAACCTGCGGACCTCCAGATGTTGCAAAACTGCAACTCCCGGCATGCCCGGACAGCCAACGGCTGTCCGGGCATGCTGGGAGTTGTAGTTTTGCAACATCTGGAGGTCAGCTGGTTGAAGATCACTGTGACCTATACTTTACATTGTATTCTAGATTTTCCTCATTTAAAATTGGGTGCGTCTTATATGCCGGAGGGTCCTATAGGGTGAAAAATACGGTAATTAAATAATGAGAAAAAAAAAAAACAGGCCCTGCACCTCCAAATTGTTGATCGACTGAGACTGAGACTAGGCCATTAATAACCACTTTAGGTCCGAGCTACTGTAGCGGTCTGAAATTGCTTATAAATATAATAAAGGTGTAAAACTTCTGATATAAATATAATAAAAGTCACTGTATTGGCATTAGAGCTGATCGAACTTACAGTAAATTCGATTCGTCACGAACGTCTCAGCTCGGCGGTTGCTGACGTTTCCTGCATAAATTAGTTCAGCTTTCCTGTGCTCCGGTGGGCTGGAAAAGGTGGATACAGTCCTAGGAAAGAGTCTCCTAGGACTGTATCCACCTTTTCCAGCCCACGGGAGCACCGGAAAGCTGAACTAATTTATGCAGGAAAAGGCATCAACCGCCGAGCCGAGAAGTTTGTGACGAATCGAATTTACTGTAAGTTCGCTCATCTCTAATTGGCATATAAAAAATCCCCATATTCATATATATTCAAGCTCAACAAATATGCCTGAAGAAACTCTGATGAAAGAAGAGCTACGATGTATCATGTGCAGCACCGAGGACAGCGCCAGTACTGTACATTCTAACGGAATGGGAAATCTTTGGCTGAAAAATTGCAAATACAAACACTATCTAATGAACAATATTGACACAAACCTAGATAACAGTAACAGCTTGATATTTTCTACCGTCACATAACAACAGTTCTCCGCTATACTTTTTTGGCTACTTTCAACACAGGCTTAAATATTTATGTGAACACAGCTCACTTACTGTACAGCGAAAGTTCTGCAGCTTTCTATTATACTTACTTTCTATTATACTTTGTGTTTTGATTTCTACTTCTGCATTTCTGCTTTTTCTTTTTTGCAGGCAGATGTTTTACATGTATATTGTGAATAGTGTTATCCAGATAAGAAGCTCATCTATGCGCAAGGCTCTAGGACTGGCAGACATTGCCGTCCCCATAGACAGCAATGTCTGCGGAGCAGAGATCTGCCAGGAGACTGAATAAGTTCAATGTTCTGACATCATTTTTTCAGGGGAGTTTGCACTGTGCTGGAGAATTTCCGAGCAGAATTTCAAAAAGGAATTCTGTTCGGAAATTCAGTAGTGTGAACCCGGCCTTAAAGGGTCACTCTCATTAAAATTAATTTTTGCTATTGCACTCCTTATGGTAAATAAAAATTATTTCTAATATACTTTGTTTTAAAAAAAAAATGAAGTTTTCTATGTTTTATTTGTGCTTAAAAAAGCTCAAGAGCACATTTCCCCCCATCTCAGACACAGACTTTGGACCAAAGTCCAAACACAGGAAGTGCAGCCTGGAGTGCTAAGGGGAGGGGTGTCCAGCCTCATCCAATCATAGCTCCTCTCATACTTAAAGGAAAACTGTCACATGTTTAACTGGCATGGGTGGGGCTTCCGTAGCTAACAGGCACTGACGTCAGCGCCGCTTGTGAATATTTATCCCCCCTCCCTCCAGCTTATCCCCCTCCCTCCCTCCTAAGGCTGGGTTCCCATTACGTTTCCTCCCATACGGGAGGGCATACGGCAGGGGAGAGCTAAAAACTTGCGCTCCCATATGCGCTCCCGTATGCCTTTCTATGCGCTCCCATATGTAAGGTAGAGGTAGAGCTCATTGGAATCAGCGACTTCTGCACTATCCAACAGTGGATAGTGCTGGAGAAAACATGTGACAGTTTTGGGCTTCGGTCCTAAGTCTGTGTATAATATGGGGGAAAATGTGCTCTTGAGCTTTTTTAAGCAAAAATAAAACATAGAAAACTTTGTTTTTTTAAACAAAGTATATTAGAAATCTTTTGTTTTTACCATAAGGAGTGCAATAGCAAAAATTAGTTTTAATGAGAGTGACCATTTAAGATTTTAAACAGAAGTACTTATGACTGGCACCAGTTCTTTTTTTTTCTCCAGAGTACCCCTTTATGTTAACATGTAGAAGAAATACACTGTAAATTTGTCTCCCTTAAGACCCTGGCTGTACAATAAGGCTTCTACCTCTTTTAGTAACATGCTTGGCTAAGTTAGCTGAAATGTGCATAGTAGTTCTAAAAATGCTGGGGAGAGAAGAGGTGCCGGTCCTCTCTGGTGCCATCAGAGTCCCCCCATACACATCAGTCTGGAGAAAGGGATTTGAACAGGAAATGTCTAACCCGTCCAGTCTATTTGTCTTCGGCATCAGACATTGGAGAAGGACCTAAGAATCTTACATCTATGGTGAATAGTTATTGTAACTCAATATTTTTTTCTTAAAGAGACCTGTCATATCTCATAAAAGAAAAAGAATAAAAAAATATTTTATATGTTAATCAGTACCTAATCCTGATCATGTACATGTAATCTTTATGTGTCTAGCACCTTTATTTCTCTCACAAATACCTTCAGTCTGTTGGTTTGTCATTCTGTGCTTTCGAGGGGGGGGGGGGAGGGTGTCCCTCACTCTGCTTGACTCAGCTTCCTCACTATGTGTTGGGTCTCTTCATCAAATCACTGCAGGCTGCCCTGTAACCCCTTCATCTCTAAAAAGTGGAGAGGTGAAGGGGATCACCACCACCTGTATACTGGTATAGGAGGAGATCACTCACAGCTTTAGTTGGACGTCGGTGCTTAGCGGAGTACTTGAAGTGATATCTTGAATCAATGATATGTAGAAAGACCACGGCACTCGATCGATCCGATGCAATTAAAACTCCTTTTATTGCAATTAAAACTCCTTATTTTATTTGGATGGGTGCAAAAAGAGTGTTGGGTCTCAATGACCAAAATGATTTATCCTCTTTTTTATGAGATGTATAATTATACTTGTAAGCTCTTGTTAATGTGAACTTCATACTGATATTTTTATATGTGAAATGTTTGTACAGTGATCCCTCAACTTACAATGGCCTCAACATACAATAGTTTCATCATACAATGGTCTTTTCTGGACCATCGTAAGTTGAAACCAGACTCAACATACAATGTACAGACAGTCCAGATCTGTGAAGCGTGTAAATGGCTGGAAGAACCGACCAATCACTGGTAAAACCCCTATATTACTGAAGCGTATGCACTGACTGGTGTCTGGTAGCGCCCCCTACAGTAGAGGGAGGTATTACAAGTTCTGTACACTTTACCTGTATCAGGGTTAGCTGCTCCTTTGGACACCAGGTGAAGGCGACTCCATTACTTTTTTACTGTACAGGACCCTGAAGAAGCTCCTGTCCTCTACATAGACCAGTGTTTTCCAAGCAGGGTGGCCCCAGCTGTTGCAAAACTACAACTCCCAGCATGCCCGGACAGCCTTTGGCTGTCCGGGCATGCTGGGAGTTGTAGTATTGCAACAGCTGGAGGCTCCCTGCTTGGGAAACACTGACATAGACAGTAATTTACAGCTCCCAGCAGATCTTTCTTACTTTTATATGTAAGAATTTGCTTTATCTATATTAGTTATCTACTTATTTTTCTTTAATCCTCACTTTTTCCTATTTTTGGATGACATTTTGGTGCCTTTAGAACCAATTACCAGGTTTCCATAGAGTTCTGGTCTCAACATACAATGGTTTCAACATACAATGATCGTCCCGGAACCGATTAATATTGTAACTTGAGGGAGCACTGTATTGCTAAACCATGCATTCTGGGTAATCCAAGGGTTATAAGACACGGCTGTGTTTCCTCCTAACATACCCTGACGAGGCGTCACATGACGTGAAACCAGCACTCGTTGGGAGTGCGTTCCACAATTCCTCCTATGTATACCTCTGCCGCAACAAAAGGAGTTTTAATTGCATCGGACTGATATAGAGATAACATTTTCTTATGAAGTATATTAGAAAGGTTAATGTTTTGCCAAGATGTACAACATATAAAATGTTTTGCATCTGACAGTGCCCATTTAAATGATGATATTATATAATGAATAATTCTATGTTTTATGGAGACTATTTAGTGTAACATGTATTTAGTGTTGCAGTGCATGTGATACCGCTATTGCCTACTAAGGGTATCCCAGATGCCATCTATGGGCAGTTCTCTTGCTAAGGAATGTGTCTTAAAATAACACATCAATTTTCACTCTAAATCACTTGGAATAGCCTGCTGGACAACAGTTGTAGAAAACAATAGCGCTTCAGTACTGGCCTGGAAATGAGAATGCTGATTGGGCAGGAGACCAGAAATGAGTTTCAAAATCTTTTATAGCCCGAGATTATCAGGTCAAAAGTTCCCGGTCCATAATGACTGGTACACGGGCAAAATTACCCTCATGGGGGGAGCAATTAATAACAATATGTTGTGTAATCTGAGGAAATGAGACACAAGTGTCGCTGCCACTTATCATGCCCGTATCACTACGTAGCCATCAGGAATATGTAAGACATGGTCCGAAGGAAAAGCATGGTAGTATATTTCAAGACAAACCATAAACTGCATATTTAAGGGGGTACTCCACTGGCCAGCGTTCGGAACATTTAGTTCCAAACGCTGTGTACACGCTGTGGGGGTCGGCCACGCCCCCTCATGCCGTCACGCCACTCCCCCTCAATGCAAGTCTATGGTAGGGGGCATGGGGGTCTCGCCACTGGGGACCCCAGCGAACTCAGTGTCGTTTAGAGTGTCGGGTGCAGCGTCTCAATGCAAGTCTATGGGAGGGGGCGTGACGACCGTCACAAGCCTCTGCCCTGCATTGCCAGTCATCCAGCATGGAGCGAAGATTGTTCCGTGCACCGGATGTCTGGAGTGCTGCAGCTGAGATCGCGGGGGTCCCCAACTACGGGACCCCCACAATCAGACATCTTATCCCCTATCCTTTGGATAAGAAATAAGATGTCTAGGGGCGGAGTACCCCTTTAATAAATTGTATGTGATCCGAGTGCTCAGGGCACTAAATGTAAAAAAAATGGATGATAAATTAGTAATAGAAAACTCTAATTTTCCGTTAACAGGCAATAGATCCTGATCGTTTAGAGCACCCCAGCCAGGCCAACTCCTATCACAGTATACAGATGGTAATAAACTAAAGAGGTGTCATCCTGCATTCCAATCCTCTATAGCAGGCATAGGCAACCTTCGGCACTGTAGATGTTGTGGACTACATCTCCCATGATGCTTTGGATTTGGTAGGTGGTAGCATGCATGTCGGACAGTCTTTAGGTGTTTGTTGTTTTCCTTTTTGTTTTGCAGCTTTATGTTTACAGGATGCTTCTTTCATGTCATAGTTATTTTTCTCTGATATTCAGAGTTTTCTCCTCTTTATATACTTTGTCATCTTTCGGAGAATTAACTATACTATATTCCTGGTCCTGTCTCCGTATTCCATGTAGTGTTATACCTTCTGTACCATCTCCAGTCATCTGTTCTTGTTACTGAATGTGCCTATGTTTTAATGTTCTTTCTAATTTTAAAGTGTATGTCTTTTTTGATATATGTTTAATAAAGGTATATCATTTTACACATGTTAGTTCTTTTTTGTTTGTGGATATTGGTTATGTGAACCAACTGTGGCAACTCTGGTCACTATACTTTTGTTGGTGGTATATCTTCTGAATTTCCACTTGCTAAACTACGCTAGCTGGATTCCACCTCAAATTAAAGCCCATAGACTTCTATGGGATTCCGCACTCCCATTCACACTTCTGAATTTCTGCTTGCGGAATTCCGCAAGCGGAAATTCAGAAGTGTGAATGGGAGTGTGGAGTCCAATAGAATAATATGGGCTTTAATTTGAGGCGAAATCCAGCTAGCGTAGTTTAGCAAGTGGAAATTCAGAAGATATACCACCAACAAAAGTATAGTGACCAGAGTTTAGAGTTTTCTGCACCAATTCTGCTTCCTTGGGTAGTTTCTGACTTGTGTGGATTTTGTGTGGAATTGGTGTAGAATTGGTGCGGAATTTGTGCGGAAATTTAGAAATGTGGAATCCCATAGAAGTCTATTGGGCTTTCATTTCAAATGGAAATTCCTTTAGTGTGAATAGACCCTTAGTCTCCCCAAAGGGAGTCAATGGACTATCTCTCACATACAGTGGGGTTGCAGGAATGTATGTTTTGCATATAAATTAGACTATGTTTTTTTGTTTTTATATAGGAGTTGGTTTTATTTATTTATTTATTTATTTTATTGAGGAGTTTTTTGTTTGGCTTTTCTTGAGGAGTTTTTTTTTTTTTTTTAACCCCTTAACGACCTCAGAGGTAAATGTAAGTCCTGGTTTGGTGGTATTTCACGCACCAGGATGTACATTTACGTCCTGTGTATGACCACGAGCATCGGAGCGGTGCTCGCGTGATATACGGCAGGTTGATAGCAGCCGGGGACCCACCAGTAATGACCGACATCCGCGATCGCGCGGATGTCCGCCATTAACCCCTCAGATGCCGTGATCAGTACATAGCGCATGTTAAAATAGATGATCGGATCGCCCGCAGCACTGCCGCGGCGATCCGATCATCTGTAATGGCGAACGTAGGTCCCCTCACCTGCCTCCATCCATCTCCTGGCGTCTCCTGCTCTGGTCTGAGATCAAGCATATCCTATGCATAGTACTGAACAGTATTAGCAGTCAAATGATTGCTATAGATAGTCCCCTATGGGGACATAAAAAGTGTAAAAAATAAAATAAAAAAAAGTTGAATAATGTAAAAAAAAAAAAAAATTTGAAAAATCCCCTCCCCCAATAAAAATGAAAATTGTCCGTTTTTCCCATTTTACCCCCAAAAAACATAATTTCTTTTTTTATAAACATACCGTATTTATCAGGGTATACCACGCACCGGCCTATAACACGCACCCTCATTTTACCAAGGATATTTGGGTAAAAAAAGTTTTTTACCCAAATATCCATGGTAAAATGAGGGTGCGTGTGTGTGCATGCGTATACCCCGATACACCCCCAGGAAAGGCAGCGGGAGAAAGGCCGTCGCTGCCCGCTTCTCTCCCCCTGCCTTTCCTGGGGACTAGAGCCCTGCTGCCGCCGCTTCTCTCCCCCTGACTATCGGTTCCGGCGCCCTATTGCTGGCGCCGATAGCCAGGGGGAGAGAAGCGGCGCCGCAATGGGGCAGCGGCGCCGATAGCAAGGGGGAGAGAAGGGGCAGCGGCACCCATTACTGGCGCCGCTGCCCCGTTGCCTCCCCCCATCCCCGGTTGCATAATTACCTGTTGCCGGGGTCGGGTCCGCGCTGCTTCAGGCCTCCGGTGTGCGTCCTATGCGTCGTTGCTATGCGATGCACGGCACGGCGCAATGACGTCACTCGTCATTGCGCCGCGCTGTGCAGCACATAGCAACGACGCATGGGACGCACACCGGAGGCCTGAAGCAGCGCGGACCCGACCCCGGCAACAGGTAATTATGCAACCGGGGATGGGGGAAGGCAACGGGGCAGCGGCGCCGGCAATGGGTGCCGCTGCCCCTTCTCTCCCCCTGTCTGTCGGCGCCGCTGCCCCATTGCCGGCGTCGCTTCTCTCCCCCTGGCTATCGGTGCCGGCAATGGGGCAACATTGGCGCCGGCAATGGGGCAACGCTCCCGGGACGTGACATCATCATTGAGCAGTTAGACAGAAAACTTCAGAAGCTAATAACTATTGGAAGGATTAAGATTTTTTAATACAAGTAATTTACAAATCTGTTTAACTTTCCGGAGCCAGTTGATATATATAAAAAAAGTTTTTGCCTGGAATACCCCCTTAATGAGTCATATATTAACCCCTTAAGGACCCAGCCATTTTACACCTTAGGACCCGGCCATTTTTTGAACATCTGACCACTGTCACTTTAAACATTAATAACTCTGGAATGCTTTTACTTATCAATCTGATTCCGAGATTGTTTTTTCGTGACATATTCTACTTTAACATAGTGGTAAAATTTTGTGGTAACTTGCATCCTTTCTTGGTGAAAAATCCCAAAATTTGATGAAAAATTTGAAAATTTAGCATTTTTCTAACTTTGAAGCTCTCTGCTTGTAAGGAAAATGGATATTCCAAATATTTATTTTATTTTATTCACAAATACAATATGTCTACTTTATGTTTGCATCATAAAATTGACGTGTTTTTACTTTTGGAAGACACCAGAGGGCTTCAAAGTTCAGCAGCAATTTTCCAATTTTTCACAAAATTTTCAAACTCACTATTTTTCAGGGACCAGTTCAGGTTTGAAGTGGATTTGAAGGGTCTTCATATTAGAAATACCCCACAAATGACCCCATTATAAAAACCGCACCCCCCAAAGTATTCAAAATGACATTCAGTCAGAGTTTTAACCCTTTAGGTGTTTCACAGGAATAGCAGCAAAGTGAAGGAGAAAATTCACAATCTTCATTTTTTACACTTGCATTTTCTTGTAGACACAATTTTTGAATTTTTACAAGGGGTAAAAGGAGAAAATGTATACTTTTATTTGTAGCCCAATTTCTCTCGAGTAAGCACATACCTCATATGTCTATGTAAAGTGTTCGGCGGGCGCAGTAGAGGGCTCAGAAGGGAAGGAGCGACAAGGGGATTTTGGAGAGTACGTTTTTCAGAAATGGTTTTTGGGGGGCATGTTGCATTTAGGAAGCCCCTATGGTGCCAGAACAGCAAAAAAAAACACATGCCATACCATTTTGGAAACTAGACCCCATGAGGAACGTAACAAGGAATTAAGTGAGCCTTAATACCCCACAGGTGTTTCACGACTTTTGCATATGTAAAAAAATAAAAATAAATTTTCACTAAAATGTGTGTTTCCCCCCAAATTTCACATTTTTGCAAGGGTTAATAGCAGAAAATACCCCCCAAAATTTGTAACCCCATCTCTTCTGAGTATGGAGGTACCCCATAAGTTGCCATGAAGTGCATTACGGGCGAACTACAATGCTCAGAAGAGAAGGAGTCATATTTGGCTTTTTGAGAGCAAATTTTGCTCGGGGGCATGTCGCATTTAGGAAGCCCCTATGGTGCCAGGACAGCAAAATAACCCACATGGCATACCATTTTGGAAACTAGACCCCTTGAGGAATGTAACAAGGGGTACAGTGAGCATTTACCCCCCACTGGTGTCTGTCAGATCTTTGGAACAGTGGGCTGTACAAAATTTTTTATTTGCACAGCCCATTGTTCCAAAGATCTGTCAGACACCAGTGGGGTGTAAATTCTCACTGCACCCCTCATTACATTTCGTGAGGGGTGTAGTTTCCGAAATGGGGTCACATGTGTTTTTTTTTTCTTTTTTGCGTTTGTCAAAACCGCTGTAACAATCAGCCACCCTGTGCAAATCACCTCAAATGTACATGGCGCACTCTCCCTTCTGAGCCTTGTTGTGCGCCCCCAGAGCACTTTGCGCCCACATATGGGGTATCTCCGTACTCGGGAGAAATTGCATTACAAATTTTGGGGGGCTTTTTTCCCCTATACCTCTTGTCAAAATGAAAAGTATAGGGCAACACCAGCATGTTAGTGTAAAAAATATTTTTTTTTTACACCAACATGCTGGTGTAGACCCCAACTTCCCCTTTTCATAAGGGGTGAAAAGAGAAAAAGCCCCCCAAAATTTGTTAGGCAATTTCTCCCGAGTACGGCGATACCCCATATGTGACCCTAAACTGTTTCCTTGAAATACGACAGGGCTCCGAAGTGAGAGCGCCATGCGCATTTGAGGCCTGAATTAGGGATTTGCATAGGGGTGGACATAGGGGTATTCTACGCCAGTGATTCCCAAACAGGGTGCCTCCAGCTGTTGCAAAACTCCCAGCATGCTTGGACAGTCAACGGCTGTCCGGCAATACTGGGAGTTGTTGTTTTGCAACAGCTGGAGGCTCCATTTTGGAAACAGTGGCGTACCAGACGTTTTTCATTTTTATTGGGGAGGGGAGGGGGGCTGTGTAGGGGTATGTGTATATGTAGTGTTTTTTACTTTTTATTTTATTTTGTGTTAGTGTAGTGTAGTGTTTTTAGGAGACAGTCACGCGGGCGGGGGATTACAGCGAGTTTCCCGCTGCGAGTTTGAGCTGCCGCGCAAAATTTGCTGCATCGCAAACTTGCAGCCTGATACTCACTGTAAGCCCCTGCCCATGTGAATGTACCCTGTACATTCACAAGGGGGGGGACCTCCAGCTGTTGCAAAACTACAACTCCCAGCATGCACAGTCTATCAGTGCATGCTGGCAGTTATAGTTTTGCAACAGCTGGAGGCACAAGGGTTGGGAAACACTGAGTTAGGAAACAGACAATGTTTCCCAACCAGTGTGCCTCCAGTTGTTGCAAAACCACAACTCCCAGCATGCCCAGGCAGCCGAAGGGCATATTGGGAGTAGTGGTTACGTAACAGCTGGAGGAGAACAGTTTGGGGACCACTGTGTAGTGGTGTCCAAGCTGCAGCCCTCCAGATGTTGCAAAACTACAACTCCCAGTATGCCAAAACTGTCCAGGCATGCTGGGAGTTGTAGTTCTGCAACATCTGAAGGGCCAGATGTTACAGCACTACAACTCCCAGCATGCCTGGACAGTAAGGGCATGCTGAGGATGTGTAGTTTTGCAACATCTGGAAGGGCACAGTGGTCTCCAAACTGTGGACCTCCAGATGTTGCAAAACTGCAACTCCCAGCATGCCCAGACACCAAGGGCTGTCTGGGCATGCTGGGAGTTGTAGTTTACAGGGTCCCATTACAGCAATGCACGTCGCTTTACGGCGACGTGCATTGCTGTAAAGGGCCCGACCGCGGCTGAAGATCTACTCACCTGTCGCCGCCGCCGCCTTCTTCCTCTCCGGGATCCGGGTCTTCAGGGACGAGGTAAGTACCGGGGCCGGTCCCCAGCACTCCCCCGTCCCCCGCCGCGTCCTGTGGTCTTCCTCCCGTCCTCTCCGGACTTCAAGGGGCCGGGCAGGACGGGAGGAAGTAACCGCCCCCCCTCCTGCGATTGGTCGGTTAACTAACCGACAGATCGCAGGGTATAGGAGGAGGTGGCCGGCTTGCCACCTCGCTGCTATACTTTAGCATGGTCCTGGCTGTCTGTGACAGCCGGGATCATGCGAAATTACCGGGCGGTCGGGTCCCAGAGACCCGATCAGCCCGGTATCGCCGCAGATCGCAAGGGCGATTTCCCTTGCGATTTGCGGCGATCGCCGACATGGGGGGCCTACATGGCCCCCCTCGGCGTTTGCCCTGGATGCCTGCTGAAGCATTTCAGCAGGCATCCGCTTCCGATCTCTGCCCGGGGCGCGGCAGAGACCGGAGAAACACCAGGACGTACTAGTACGTCCTGGGTCCTTAAAGCCCAGGGTGCCAGGACGTTCTAGTACGTCCTGGGTCCTTAAGGGGTTAAAGGGGTACTCCGGTGAAAAACTTTTTTTTTTTTTTAAATCAACTGGTGCCAGAGAGTTAAACAGATTTGTAAATTACTTTTGTTAAAAAATCTTAATCCTTCCTGTACTTATTAGCTGCTGAATACTACAGTGGAAATTCTTTTCCGTTTGAAACACAGAGCTCTCTGCTGACATCTCTGTCCATTTTTAGGAACTGTCCAGGGTAAAAGGAAATCCCCATAGCAAACATATGCTCTTCTGGACAGTTCATAAAATGGACAGAGATGTCAGCAGAGAGCACTGTGCTTGTGATGTCAGCAGAGAGCTCTGTGTTTTCAAAAAGAAAAGAATTTCCGCTGTAGTATTCAGCAGCTAATAAGTACAGGAAGGATTAAGATTTTTTTAATAGAAGTAATTTACAAATCTGTTTAACAATCTGGCACCAGTTGATTAAAAAAAAAGGTTTTCACCGGAGTACCCCTTTAATATATGACTCATTAATGAAACTTGCAGGAACCTGACATTATATGTAATAAAATGCATTTGATTGGTAATAAATGACCATTATGCCTTTCATTCATCCTCAGGACAGATGCACAAAACATTCTTCCATAGTAATGAGGTGAAAGTGGGCGATACTTAGAAAGGAGAAAGGACAAACAACTTAAGCCCCATTCTCTTTCAGGAAGAAAATGTAGGTTCATTTTCATAACAATACAGGTTTGTATTTATGCAAACATTTCCTCCGAATAACAATGGAGACATTATTCTGGCGATGTTTGCAGGGCCTTCAAATGTTTATTATGGAGATTATCCCAAATTCCTATATTTCAAGTGAAAGCTTCACAAACCTCATGTTCCCTGATGATGGAGAAGCTATGGAAAAGATATAGCTAAGAAGAAAAATAAAAAAGACAAGATGGCAGACAACAATTGTCCCGTAGCAAAAAATCCTGAGATACAGAAACATAGTTAGAAACTCCACAAAAGTTTACTCATTTATAATATTGTTGATATTGTTGGCCTTGCTTTTAATTTACTTTTAATACAGTGGTCCCTCAAGTTACAATATTAATCGGTTCCAGGACGACCATTGTATGTTGAAACCATTGTATGTTGAGACCATAACTCTATGGAAACCTGTTAATTGGTTCTGAAGCCCCAAAATGTCATCCAAAAATGGGTAAAAGTGAGGATTAACCCCTTAAGGACTCAGGGTTTTTCCGTTTTTGCACTTTCGTTTTTTCCTCCTTACCTTTTAAAAATCATAACCCTTTCAATTTTCCACCTAAAAATCCATATTATGGCTTATTTTTTGCGTCGCCAATTCTACTTTGCAGTGACATTAGTCATTTTACCCAAAAATGCACGGCGAAACGGAAAAAAAAATCATTGTGCGACAAAATCGAAAAAAAACGCCATTTTGTAACTTTTGGGGGCTTCCGTTTCTACGCAGTGCATATTTCGGTAAAAATTACACCTTATCATTATTCTGTAGGTCCATACGGTTAAAATGATCCCCTACTTATATAGGTTTGATTTTGTCGCACTTCTGGAAAAAATCATAACTACATGCAGGAAAATTTATACGTTTAAAAATGTCATCTTCTGACCCCTATAACTTTTTTATTTTTCCACGTACGGGGCGGTATGAGGACTCATTTTTTGCGCCGTGATCTGAAGTTTTTATTGGTATGATTTTTGTTTTGATCTGACTTTTTGATCACTTTTTATTCATTTTTTAATGTTATAAAAAGTTACCAAAATACGCTTTTTTGGATTTTGGAATTTTTTTGCGCGTACGCCATTTTGCGCTTAATTAATGATATATTTTTATAGTTCGGACATTTACGCACGCGGCGATACCACATATGTTTATTTTTATTTTTTTTTACACTGTTTTATTTTTCTTATGGGAAAAGGGGGGTGATTCAAACTTTTATTAGGGAAGGGGTTAAATGACCTTTATTAACACTTTTTTTTTACTTTTTTTTTGCAGTGTTATAGGTCCCATAGGGATCTATAACACTGCACACACTGATCTCTCATCCTGATCACAGGCGTGTATTAACACGCCTGTGATCAGCATTATCGACGCTTGACTGCTCCTGCCTGGATCTCAGGCACGGAGCAGTCATTCGTCGATCGGACACCGAGGAGGCAGGTAAGAGCCCTGCCGGTGTCCGATCAGCTGTTCGGGACGCCGCGATTTCACCGCGGCGGTCCCGAACAGCCCGACTGAGCAGCCGGGATACTTTCAGTTTCACTTTAGAAGCGGCGGTCAGCTTTGACCGCCGCTTCTAAAGGGTTAATACCGCACATCGCCGCGATCGGCGATGTGTGGTATTAGCCGCGGGTCCCGGCCGTTGATTAGCGCCGGGACCCACGCGATATGATGCGGGATCGCGGCGCGATCCCGCTTCATATCGCGGGAGCCGGCGCAGGACGTAAATATACGTCCTGCGTCGTTAAGGGGTTAAAGAAAAATAAGTAGATAACTAATATAGATAAAGCAAATCCTTATATATAAAAGTAAGAAAGATCTGCTGGGAGCTGTAATCACTGTCTATGACAGTGTTTCCCAACCAGGGTGCCTCCAGCTGTTGCAAAACTACAACTCCCAGCATGCCCGGACAGCCGTTGGCTGTCCGGGCATGCTGGGAGTTGTAGTCTTGCAACAGCTGGAGGCACCCCGGTTGGGAAACAATGGTTTATGTAGAGGACAGGAGCTTCTTCAGGGTCCTATACAGTACACACAGTGTCCCAAATGGAGCCGCCCTTACTTGGTGTCCAAAGGAGCAGCTAACCCTGGCACAGGTAAGGAGTAGTACAGAACTTGTAGTTCCTTCCTGTACTGTAGGGGGCGCTACCAGACAGCCGGTCAGTGCATGCACTTCAGTAATACAGGTGATTTACCAATAAAATGCCAATTCTGATTGGTCAGTTCCTCCAGTTGTGACACGTTTCACAGATCTGGACTATCTGTAGCATTGTATGTTGAGTCTGGTTTCAAGTTACAATGGTCCATTATATGTTGAAACTAATGTATGTTGAGGCCATTGTAAGTTGAGGGATCACTGTATTAAAGGTGTATTCCAGGAAAAAACTTTTTTATATATATCAACTGGCTCCAGAAAGTTAAACAGATTTGTAAATTACTTCTATTAAAAAAATCTTAATCCTTTCAGTACTTATGAGCTTCTGAAGTTAAGGTTGTTCTTTTCTGAGGTTTGCTATGGGAATTTTCTTCTAAACTGGGCGTTTCCCGAGACAGGTGTCATCAGAGAGGACTTAGACAGAAAAGACCAACCTTAACTTCAGAAGCTCATAAGTACTGAAAGGATTAAGATTTTTTTAATAGAAGTAATTTACAAATCTGTTTAACTTTCTGGAGCCAATTGATATATTAAAAAATTTTTTTTTCCTGGATAACACCTTTAATATGTTGTACTTATATAAATGGACACAAGATGCTCTAAACTAAACTACCGTATATACTCGAGTATAAGCCGAGTTTTTCAGCACGATTTTTTTGTGCTGAAAAAGCCCCCCTCGGCTTATACTCGAGTGAACTCTCCGCCTGTCAATCCCTTCTCAGTGGTCTTCAACCTGCGGACCTCCAGATGTTGCAAAACTACAACTCCCAGCATGCGGCCTTCATCATCATCCAGTGAAGGGGTTTGAGATGTATGATTTGTATTTAATATATAATGATGAGAGTTTTCTGATATATGACGTGTTTAGATGGGTTACTGTTACGCCGAGCGCTCCGGGTCCCTGCTCCTCCCCCGAGCGCTCGCGGCGCTCCTCTCTCTGCAGCGCCCCGGTCAGACCCGCTGACCGGGAGCGCTGCACTGACACTGCCGGCGGGGATGCGATTCGCATAGCGGGACGCGCCCGCTCGCGAATCGCATCCCAAGTCACTCACCTGTCCCGGTCCCCGTCCTGGCGCGCGCGGCTCTGCTCCTTAGGGCGCGCGCTCGCCAGCTCTCTAAGATTTAGAGGGCCAGTGCACCAATGATTGGTGCCTGGCCCAATCAGTCTGATTAGCTTCCACCTGTGCACCTGTCTATATAACCTCACTTCTCCTTCCCTTCCTTGCCGGATCTTGTTGCCCTTGTGCCTAGAGAAAGCGTTTACAGTGTTTGCCTTACCAGTGTTCCTGACCTCTTGCTATCTCCATTGACTACGAACCTTGCCGCCTGCCCCGACCTTCTGCTACGTCTGACCTTGCCTCTGTCTAGTCCTTCTGTCCCACGCCTTCTCAGCAGTCAGCGAGGTTGAGCCGTTGCCGGTGGATACGACCTGGTTGCTACCGCCGCAGCAAGACCATCCCGCTTTGCGGCGGGCTCTGGTGAATACCAGTAGCAACCTAGAACCGGTCCACCGACACGGTCCACGCCAATCCCTCGCTGACACAGAGGATCCACATCCAGCCTGACGAATCCTAACAGTTACTCTTATAGTTTTAGATGGGTTACTCTTATAGTTTGCCAGTCTAAGTGCCCACTTCATATGTTGTCTTTGAATGCATACCTAAACATTTCCTTGACTTTTTCTTTTATACAAAGATTTTTTTTCCATATTTCTTAACAGCACCTTCCCCAAAATGTATCTCCAAAATCCAGAATAAATGAAAGAGACATGTCAGAATATGTGATCAATGGTGGGCAGTGTGCTGAGATCCCAGCCATCATTGGGCTTTGCCTATTTTTGTTTCTGTCTTCCTTTCTTGGCATCAGTTTGAAGAAACTAAGATTTATTAAAACCTGTCCAGAGGCAACCAATCAGATCGCTTCTTTCATTTTTCAGAGGCCTTTTCAAAAATGAAAGAAGCGATCTGATTGGTTGTTATGGGCAACTCAGCTACTTTTCCTCTACACAAGTTATGATAAATCTCCCCCATAAACTCCAGATACATTGATAAATCCTGGGATGACTTATAGGAGCTGAGCATCTTAATTTTGAGATTCGACTCTATGAAGAGATGTTTATACTATATTGCCTATATGTGGCCAGCCAGTGGTTATAATGCCTGTTGATAGTAAGTCAGTATAATACATAGAATATGGATAAAAAGCCACTGGGATCCTTAGTGAAATTTTCAGAATAAGTGGACATATTTGTGCATTGCATTAACATGAGCTATTACCATCTCTTTATAAAAAATGTTTTCATTATATAATATTTATCACCTATCTAATATAGAAGCTGAGCTTATCCCTGGCCCCAGCGATGGCCTGCCTCAGCCGGTGATACACTGAGTGGCAATGTGATGTTACGGACCTGGGTACCAGGATGAAGACTGTGCCCATTACATAACACATACTGCTCAGCACGTGTTATGAATGTTACGTGTGTTATGAGTGTGACGCATTGGGCCCCAAAATGCACAAGAAGAACAGTGCCCAGAAGAAAGGAAACAGGGGCGGATAGTCTGGGGAGAGGCACTATTTGAGTATTTTGTGTTGGCGGACAGAAAATAAGGTGTTGCTTGAGGAACTTACAATATTATTAAATGTATCATACATCTCTATAATGAGGAGAATACACAATGATATCAGTGACTACAGGTGACGTCTTCTCTATAGTGAGGAGAATACACAATGATATCAGTGACTACAGGTGACGTCTTCTCGATAGTGAGGAGAATGCACAATGATATCAGTGACTACAGGTGACATCTCTATAGTGAGGAGAATACACAATGATATCAGTGACTACAGGTGATGTCTTCTCGATAGTGAGGAGAATGCACAATGATATCAGTGACTACAGGTGACATCTCTATAGTGAGGAGAATACACAATGATATCAGTGACTACAGGTGATGTCTTCTCGAAAGTGAGGAGAATACATAATGATATCAGTGACTACAGGTGACGTCTTCTCTATAGTGAGAAGAATACACAATCATATCATTGACTACAGGTGATGTCTTCTCTATAGTGAGGAGAATACACAATCATATCAGTGATTACAGGCGATGTCTTCTCTATAGTGAGGAGAATACACAATGATATCAGTGACTACAGGTGACATCTCTATAGTGAGGAGAATACACAATGATATCAGTGACTATAGGTGACATCTCTATACTGAGGAGAATACACAATGATATCAGTGACTATAGGTGAAATCTCTAAAGTGAGGAGAATACACAATGATATCATTGACTACAGGTGATGTCTTCTCTAATGTGAGGAGAATACACAATGATATCAGTGACTACAGGTGATGTCTTCTCTATAGTGAGGAGAATACACAAATACACAATGATATCAGTAAATACAGGTGAGATCTCTTTACTGAGGAAAATGCACAATGATATCAGTGACTACAGGTGATGTCTTCTCGATAGTGAGGAGAATACATAATGATATCAGTGACTACAGGTGACGTCTTCTCTATAGTGAGCAGAATACACAATGATAGCAGTGACTACAGGTGATGTCTTCTCTATAGTGAGGAGAATACACAATGATATCAGTGATTACAGGCGATGTCGTCTCTATAGTGAGGAGAATACACAATGATATCAGTGACTACAGGTGACGTCTGCTCTATAGTGAGGAGAATACGCAATGATATCAGTGACTACAGGTGACATCTCTATACTGAGGAGAATACACAATGATATCAGTGACTACAGGTGACATCTCTATAGTGAGGAGAATACACAAATATATCAGTGACTACAGGTGACGTCTTCTCTTTAGTGAGGAGAATACACAATTATATCAGTGACTACAGGTGATGTCTTCTCTATAGTGAGGAGAATACACAATGATATCAGTGATTACAGGTGACATCTTCTATATAGTGAGGAGAATACACCATGATATCAGTGACTACAGGTGACATCTCTATAGTGAGGAGAATAGACAATGATATCAGTGACTACAGGTGACGTCTTTTCTATAGTGAGGAGAATACACAATGATATCAGTTACTACAGGTGATTTCTTCTCTATAGTGAGGAGAATACACAATGATATCAGTGACTACAGGTGACATCTCTATTGTGAGGAGAATACACAATGATATCAGTGACTACAGGTGACATCTCTATAGTGAGGAGAATACACAATGATATCAGTGACTACAGGTGACGTCTGCTCTATAGTGAGGAGAATACACAATGATATCAGTGACTACAGTCTTTTTTTATCTAATTTATGTGTACATACCGCCGGATCCAGCAAAATGTTCTCTCTGCAGAACTTGACATATAATGCCCTGTTATTATATTATATGTGAGGGGCCCCAGACAGGGAGGCATTATATGTGGGGGCACATGACATACATTGCACCCCCCCCCCCCCCCCCCCCCGAGTTTTTGTTTAAATAATCATAATCTCCCTGTACCATATAGTGCCCTGGCAGCTCTCTCTAGCTGTCACCCTTCTCACACGCTGCTCCATTCCTGCCATGGGGACGTGATCTCCAGGCGCCGGCCTGCAGTGGATACATTAAAACACCTCCCAGTTCTTGGATTAATTTATAAATCATGTTATCATGTTACAAAAATAAAGACACATAACTCCATGATGTGCCCAGTAGCGATGCATTTCCAGCAGAAACAGCTCTTGTTCAAAGCTGTTGAATCCTTTAAAACAAGGAGTTGTTTAAGCTGGAAACGCATTGACATTAAGCACAATGAGTATTTGTTAGATACTTATTAAGATTTTTGAATAAAGGAAGATTTTTAAGCTGATCCAAGAGCTGGAAGGTGTTTTTCTGTATTGGATTGATGGCTGCTGATCCACAGCATTCCTTGCACTGGAACTGGACTCCTAGATACCAGATAGGCTAGTAAGCATTGGTGGCTTAATATATGTTTTACTTGTACACTGTTAAATTACTCAGCTGCTCTTTCCAGATCCATTGTGGAAATAAAGTAATAATGCTGCTTATGCTTTTGTCACAAATGATTTTTATTATTTAAAGTAACTCCAAAATGTCCATAACCTGAAAGCACCCTAGATGTGAGGTTGTGCTTAGTACTTTTTCCCTGGTGAGACATTTCCATTGTACATTCCTCAAGTCTAAAGAGACGCGGTGCCAATCTTCCCTCCTTTCTTGGGTGACAAGCCTGCAGTCTAGTGCCCTGTCCTTAAAAATCTCTTTTATTATTTCCTTACAATGCCAAACAAATTGCGCTGGAATATAAAAACAAGGGCCGGATTACGTCACCAAATGAAGTTAGTTTGCAGATCCAAGAACGCTGCCAGAATACACACTGAGGCCTCTATTCAATATGCTTCTAAGCCTCTACTCCGTGCTGAAGAACCACACAGCTCCATTCAAATGAATGAGATTAAATGCTTCTGCCGACTACAGCAGCCGCACAGCGGTTAACCCCTTCCGGACTAGAAGCGAATGGAATTCTGGGCAACAATGATCACTTTCCCTGAAAACCAAGTAAACAAAATTCAAGAGTCATTTCTTTAGGTGGTGTTGAACTACAATACCCAGTAGTCTGCTGAAAATAACTTTGTGAGGATAAATAAAGTTATCGGAAGTGCTTAAAAGTTTTTAAGCACTTCCCATAACTTTATTTATTCTCACAAAGTTATTTTCAGTACATGATTGCTGGGAGGAATCACCAAGTGAGGCTGTGTGCTGGGCCACAATACAGTTTAGCACAACACTATATTGGAATGAGTGAGTGTGACACCACTAGATAGATAAGACACTGTTCACAATAGCTGAAGCACATGGTTCAGCCTCCCCCCTCCCTGTAGAATGACCTCTGAAAAGGTCACATAGCATGCCCAGTAACATATTCCATTATCTATTGTTGCTTATGTCCATGGTGCCTGCAGTAAAACATATCTTCAAATGCAGAACAGATCAGGCAAGATTCCAGCAACGATAATAATGTACAAAAAATGAATAAAAAAAAATACAATAATAAAAGTAAAATAAATATTTAAAAAAAATGTTTCTGTATCTGGCACTAATCTGGAAAGAAATACCTAGGTGATATATTCCCTTTAAACTGAAGTATTTCCCGGTAACTATTCATATAAAGACAAGGACATACTTAGCTATAGATCATTGATTAACTGATGGCTTACTAAGTGGCTCCTTATTAACAGTACTTATTAACCTGTGACTAGCTGACAGGCTTATTTTGTAACTGGGCCAATAACACCTTTGTGTTCATGTAAACTCATCACCTAATAGATTTAGAAGTGTGAATCTGTAATTCAATGACAGGGAAGATTTGGGGCAATGGAGTTTCACAATCACACGTCATCTGCAGGCTGTCGGCGGAGGACACGGCAATAACAATACGGTGAAGATCATCTGTCTCTTGGTCTGGGCCTACGATCACCTAAGAGAGAGGAACTTTTTGATGTGCCTACACCAATTTAACAAACAGTGAACAATGCTTTTCACTGAGAGAGTAGTGGATGCATGGAATAGCCTTCCTGTAGAAACTTCCTCCGTGCGGGTGATCCTTGCAGAATGACCGGATAAGATAGATTTGTTCTGGGCCTCTCCTCAGAGCTCTCCACACACCGCACACCTTTACCACACTTGTGCTCAGAATACAGCTCTAGGCTGAACTGGGGCAACTCCTCCCCCCTTCACTATATGGCCAAGAATTTAGGGGTTCCCATTGGCAGTCAGGGTCACATGGGTTTACACTTCTCTTCTCTTAAAGGTACAATAACACATATTTAAATAACACAAATAGAAATAACATATAACATGATAAGTATAAACATACACTGCTCATAAAAATAAAGGGAACACTAAGATAACACATCCTAGATCTGAATGAATGAACTAATCGTATGAAATACTTTCTGCTGACAACAAAATTACACACAAATTATCAATGGAAATCTAATGTATCAACCCATGGAGGTCTGGATATGGAGTCACACTCAAAATCAAAGTGGAAAACCACACTACAGGCTGATCCAACTTTATGTAATGTCCTTAAAACAAGTCAAAATGAGGCTCAGTAGTGTGTGTGGCCTCCACGTGCCCGTATGACCTCCCTACAACGCCTGGACATGCTCCTGATGAGGTGGAGGATGGTCTCCTGAGGGATGTCCTTCCAAACCTGGACTAGAGCAAGACATGATGTCCCAGATGTGCTCAATCGGATTCAGGTCTGGGGAACGGGTGGGCCAGTCCATAGCATCAATGCCTTCCTCTTGCAAGAACTGCTGACACACTCCAGCCACATGAGGTCTAGCATTGTCTTGCATTAGGAGAAACCCAGGGCCAACCGCACCAGCATATGGTCACACAAGGGGTCTAAGGACCTCATCTCGGTACCTAATGGCAGTCAGGGTACCTCTGGCAAGCACATGCAGGGCTGTGCGGCCCCCCAAAGAAATGCCACCCCACACCATTACTGACCCACCGCCAAACTGGTCATGCTGGATGATGTTGCAGGCAGGAGAATGCTCTCCATTGCGTTTCCAGACTCTGTCACGTCTGTCACATGTGCTCAGTGTGAACCTGCTTTCATCTGTGAAGAGCACAGGGCGGCAGTGGCGAATTTGCCAATCTTGGTGTTCTCTGGCAAATGCCAAACGTCCTGCACGGTGTTGGGCTGTAAACACAACCCCCACCTGTGGATGTCGGGCCCTCATACCACCCTCATGGAGTCTGTTTATTACCGTTTGAGTGGACACATGCACATTTGTGGCCTGCTGGAGGTCATTTTGCAGGGCTCTGGCAGTGCTTCTCCTGCTCCTCCTTGTACAAAGGCGGAGGTAGCGGTCCTGCTTCTGGGTTGTTGCCCTCCTACGGCCTCCTCCACATCTCCTGATGTACTGGCCTGTCTCCTGGTAGCACCTCTATGCTCTGGATATTACGCTGACAGACAAAGCAAACCTTCTTGCCACAGCTTGCATTGATGTGCCATCCTGGATGAGCTGCACTACCTGAGCCACTTGTGTGGGTTGTAGACTCCGTCTCATGCTACCACTAGATTGAAAGCACTGCCAGCATTCAAAAGTGACCAAAACATCAGCCAGGAAGCATAGAAACTGAGAAGTGGTCTGTGGTCACCACCTGCAGAACCACTCCTTTATTGGGGTGTCTTACTAATTGCCTCTAATTTCCACCTGTTGTCTGCTCCATTTGCACAACAGCATGTGATTGTCAATCAGTGTTGCTTCTTGAGTGGACAGTGTGATTTCACAGAAGTGTAATTGACTTGGAGTTACATTGTGTTGTTTAAGTGTTCCCTTAATTTTTTTTTGAGCAGTGTATATTAAAGGAGTAGTCCAGTGGTGATTCAGTGGTGAGCAACTTATCCCCTATCCTAAGGATAGGGGATAAGTTTGAGATCGCGGGGGGGTCCGACCCCTGGGGCCCCCCGCGATCTCCTGTACGGAGCCCCGACAGCCCGCTGGAAGGGGGCGTGTCGACCTCCGCACGAGGCGGCGGCAGACACACCCCCTCAATACAACTCTATGGCAGAGCCGAAGCGCTGCCTTCGGCAATCTCCGGCTCTGCCATAGAGATGTATTGAGGGGGCGTGTCGGCCGCCGCCTCGTGCGGGGGTCGACACCCGCTATCTCGGCGGAGAGCCGGGGCCCCGTACAGAGAGATCGCAGGGGGCCCCAGTGGTCGGACCCCCCGCGATCTCAAACTTATCCCCTATCCTTAGGATAGGGGATAAGTTTTTCACCACTGGACTACCCCTTTAACTTTTGACAAAATGCCAAGTTATAACAGAAACTATAATCAGTCCCTCAGTGGGCCCAACACCTGTGCCGCAGGTCTGCCTGAGGAAGTCCGAAGCCACAGGACAGCCTTTGATGCTGGGACACCACATATGTGCCTATGTAATGTAGCCTTCTGAAGCCACATTCTTATCATATTTTAAGACGTGGCGAGTGGGCTTGTACTTTTTGATCAAAAATGTATACTAACAACCTGTTAGTTTTTGATATTATGCTGAGAAGCAATCGGATCATTATACAAGATTGTAGATGTGCACCATGTCTGTTTTTCTACCCGAATTCACACTGTGATTTCTATCCCCTCCTTTTTCTTTGTTTTAACATGTGCTGCACTCTTCCCCACCCCCTCAGCCCAACCCTATATAAGCAGTAGTTAGCTGCACATGGGCCATTTCTTTCCTAGCTGCCTCCCAGTCTGACTGGGAGAGTATGGTAAGTGAGCTATTACATCCCTGTTCACACTGGTGTGGTGCTGTGCGGTGTCCGTTGCTGCCGTGGCACCGTGTCTGCGGGAGGGTGCGGCCCATAGACTGGTTTGAGTGGCATTGGGGCTGCTCTGCCGGTGGGTCGTTCCCCCCTGTGGGCATTGGCGTCGCGGCAGTGATGGTCGCCGCCCGGTGCTGCGCCATTTTATGCTAGGGACGTTAGGGACCCACTCTGGATAGGTGGCCTTGACGTGGCGAGTGGGCTTGTACTTTTTGATCAAAAATGTATACTAACAACCTGTTAGTTTTTGATATTATGCTGAGAAGCAATCAGATCATTATACAAGATTGTAGATGTGCACCATGTCTGTTTTTCTACCCGAATTCACACTGTGATTTCTATCCCCTCCTTTTTCTTTGTTTTAACATGTGTCTGCACTCTTCCCCACCCCCTCAGCCCAACCCTATATAAGCAGTAGTTAGCTGCACATGGGCCATTTCTTTCCTAGCTGCCTCCCAGTCTGACTGGGAGAGTATGGTAAGTGAGCTATTACATCCCTGTTCACACTGGTGTGGTGCTGTGCGGTGTCCGTTGCTGCCGTGGCGCCGTGTCTGCGGGAGGGTGCGGCCCATAGACTGGTTTGAGTGGCATTGGGGCTGCTCTGCCGGTGGGTCGTTCCCCCCTGTGGGCATTGGCGTCGCGGCAGTGGTGGTCGCCGCCCGGTGCTGCGCCATTTTATGCTAGGGACGTTAGGGACCCACTCTGGATAGGTGGCCTTGACGTGGCGAGTGGGCTTGTACTTTTTGATCAAAAATGTATACTAACAACCTGTTAGTTTTTTATATTATGCTGAGAAGCAATCAGATCATTATACAAGATTGTAGATGTGCACCATGTCTGTTTTTCTACCCGAATTCACACTTATCATATTTTAGCTGTCTGTTGGAGGTATAAGTCATGAATTGTCCACGTTATAGCAAAAGGTTTCAACAAACCAGACAATAGCCTACTTGTGACTATGGTTGGTCTGCCTAAAGCTTTTATACATGTTACTTGATGGTGTAGACAAGCATAGCAGTCTCTGCTTCTCTACTGCTAAAAGAAAAGTATAATAGCGTAAAGAAGACCATATGTAGCTATTTGTAGACTATGTTTGGTCTACGGAAGCCGTGAGCAAGACACGGTATACGATTGAATAACTTATTCATTGTATTCCAACTTACTTATTAATGCGTTGGACAACACATTCGGAACGGTCAATATTCAAGGGTAGGCCGCAGCCAGAGAGCTTTGGTGCCAGCTTATCCCTCCCAGAATAAAATGGTCGGGCAACACACTCTACAATTCAACACACTCGACCCTTCTCTCCACCAATATCATCTTTCGGTGGAGAGTCGGGAGGGTGCCATACACTTTAGATAAATATATGGGCTCCTTGAAAGTGTTTAATTTTGTCCAGTTCTGTGCCCATAATGCAAAGCCAGGCATGTTTCTATCAGTTTTACGGAACTCAATAATAAAATAATAAACCAGTATTCAGTATACTTCTAAGCCCCCCCTCCAACTTGGCCTGTCCTCTTAAAATGTTGAGATTGGTACCACCTGATGGAATATGCAGACACTGTAAACATACAGAGAATTAAAACGTTATAAACTTACAACCATTCAGATGCTGCTGATCTGCTGTTTGGGCCAGCCGCCATGCCACATGTAAACTGTATGTATGTGAGTTGGAAGCCTCGGCCCTGTACACTGCGGTAGTGATGAGCTACCGGAAAACAGCTCAACCTAATGGGAACTGCTCTGCATTCACCCAGCATCACCTCTGCCACAATGTCGGAAGCTGAGGCCTTTTTCCAACTCTCATGGATAGTCCTATTAATGCGGATAGGTCATCAATAATTTTATTCACTTTAATAATTAACAAAAGTAACCCTCAAGTTTTTATGAATTCACTGGTGGCCACTGTAATATCCCAGAAACTGTATTGTGTGCACTACCAGATGTATATCCTAGCAGGTAGGGACAAAATACGCCCCACCCACCCAAACCAACTCCATAAACCCCACACTTTATGAAAAATAGAGAGGAGAAGAGGGAAAAGGAAAATGCAAACATGAAAATTGGTTGTGTCCAATGTCCAATGTGTTCGCTCCGGGTCTGATTACCGGCGACCACAGGGCCGACGACGTGTGACGTCACACCTCCGCCCCTCAATGCAAGCCTATGGGAGGGGGCGAGACAGCAATCACGCCCCCTCCCGTAGGTTTGCATTGAGGGGCGGAGCTTGATGTCACACGGGGGCGGAGGTGTGCTCGCCGGTAATCAGCGTGTTCGCTCCGGGGACTGATTATAAACGGGGTGCCGCGTGCAAGATCACGGGGGTCCCCAGCGACGGGACTCCCGCGATCAGGCATCTTATCCCCTATCCTTTGAATAGGGGATAAGATGTCTAAGCACCGGAGTACCCCTTTAAGGCCAAAATGTCCTTAAAGGGGTACTCCACTGAACGCTGATTGTTTGATTACCTCTATGGACAGGTGTCTTTTATACAGGTAACAAGCTAAGATAAGTAGCAATTCCTTTAGGAGAGTGCTCCTAATCTCAGCTCGTTACTTGCATAAAAGACACCTGGGAGTCAGAAGTCTTGCTGATTGATAGAGGATTATATACTTATTTGACTGAGTAAAACCCAAATCAATTCATAACTTATGTGAAGAAATTATTCTGGATTCCGCATTGATGGGGGAAGGTGCAACAGGGAGGGGCCAGTCCTGGTGCTTGTGTCCCGTGTGTGCCTAATGGGAACTAAATGACCACCTAAAAATACACTCAACGAAAACACATTGGAATACTATTATTATCATGTTTATGATTATTATTACTGTTTTTGTTATTATTATAATCATGTTTATGATTATTATTACTGTTGTTGTTGTTATTATCATAATCATGTTTATGATTATTATTACTGTTGTTGTTATTATAATAATCATGTTTATGATTATTATTACTGTTGTTGTTATTATTATAATCATGTTTATGATTATTATTACTGTTGTTGTTATTATTATAATCATGTTTATGATTATTATTACTGTTGTTGTTATTATTATAATCATGTTTATGATTATTATTACTGTTGTTGTTATCATAATCATGTTTATGATTATTATTACTGTTGTTGTTATTATTATAATCATGTTTATGATTATTATTACTGTTGTTGTTATTATTATAATCATGTTTATGATTATTATTACTGTTGTTGATATTATTATTATTATTATGTTAATGAATTACTCTCTGACTGCTATTGCGTGGGGCAGCTGGTTATTAACCGTTTTTCTAAGATACCACTTGACATAAGGGAACAATTCAAGTCCCAATTTTAACCAACGACATTTCCATTTAACAACGCAATGTCTTTCTTCTTCTGTTAAATCCCATTACAGATGTATACATTTAGACAGCACCACAAACAGAAATCCATTCATTTCCTGCAAAATGCATACGAAGAAGTAAATCTGGATTAAAAGAGGATTTCTTTGCTCAAATTTCCTCCAGCTGAACACGTGAAAGAACTCCTAAGGCCGTCTTGCTGAGAGAGCGCGTTTTTTTTTTTTTTGTTTTTTTCATCAGTCGCACATCAATCTTACTTTACTTTGCCACTGATACTTGCTTTAATTTGGACTTTGCCTCTTGGTTTTTAGTGACTCCAGCAGTAAGTAATCTGACCTGCCATCCTCTCCTTTACTACTTTCAAATTTTAACTCACTTTTCTAAAGGTTTTGTCTTTTTTGTAACATTAGGTGATGAACTTGCAAATTCCTTATGTGGTTCACTACCCCACGAGAGTAAATTATTACAGGCAACCTGGACGGCATTGGGAAATGAAGAAAATATAGCCAGTTTATACGCAAAGTTATGTTCTCAACTTTCTGGAGAACAGGACGTTAAAAGCAATTCGGACAACTTAAAGGGGTATTCCAGGAAAAAAAAAATTTTTTTATATCAACTGGCTCCAGAAAGTTAAACAGATTTGTAAATGACTTCTATTAAAAAAATCTTAATCCTTTCAATAATTATCAGCTGCTGAAGTTGAGTTGTTGTTTTCTGTCTGGCAACAGTGCTCTCTGCTGATATCTCTGCTTGTCTCGGGAACTGCACAAAGTAGAAGAGGTTCGCTATGGGGATTTGCTTCTAAACTGGGCGGTTCCCGAGACACGTGTCATCAGAGAGCACTTAGACAGAAAAGAACAACTCAACTTCAGCAGCTCATGAGTAGTGAAAGCATTAAGATTTTTTTTTTAGAAGTAATTTACAAATCTGTTTAACTTTCTGGAGCCAGTTGATATATATATATAAAAAAAAAAGTTTTTTCCTTGAATACCCCTTTAAAGAGAAATTCCACCCTAAATATCTCAGATACCGATGGGGAATTTGCAGTATATGGCGTTATCAGACTACTGAACCGCGAACATGTTATTATTAGAATATTAAACCATGTCAGGCGTCTTTCACATTGCTGTCAGGCTCCGCTATTCCATCAATTTTAGTGGAGAGAAAAAAAATAATTTATGCGCCATTTTCTTTCTCTCCGGTAAACTACTGGATCTCCGACGGACCCTATTCAAGTCAATGGGATCTGTTGGGAACCAGTGGAGTCCGTTGTGCTCCAAGTGTTTTTGGAGCCGTTCGGCACAAAAAAAAAGTCGAAGGGACCCTTAATGGGACGGAGCATGACGGCAATGTGAACAAAGCCTTGGTAAATAGAACTGAGATGATAAGTATAAAAGTAGTTGTATGAGATGAGGATACAGGATCGGTTGTCTTTCAAGAAACAGCCCTGCTTTAAAAACTATAAGAGAAAGGCCTACACAGATGGGCTAGGTCCTAGGTCTCCAAATTGTGGACCTCTAGCTGTTGCAAAACTACAATTTCCAGCATGCCCGGACAGCCGTTGGCTGTCCGGGCATGCTGGAAATTGTAGTTTTGCAACAGCTAGAGGTCCACAATTTGGAGACCACTCATCTAGGTTATGTGACTAACACAGATCATGTTAAAGGGGTACTCTGGTGGAAAACATTTTTTTAATCAACTGGTGAAAAAAAGTTAAACAGATTTGTAAATTACTTCTATTTAAAAATGTTTAATCCTTCCAGTACTTATTAGCTGCTGTATACTACAGAGAAGCAAAAAAACACAAATATAGGAGAGTATACTACAGAGGAAGTTGAGTTGTTCTTTCTTAGTTTGACCACAGTGTTCTCTGCTGACACCTCTGTCCATGTCATGAACTGTCCAGAGTAAGAGAAAATCCCCATAGCAAACCTCTCCGGCTCTGGACAGTTCCTGACATGGACAGAGGTGTCAGCAGAGAGCACTGTGGTCAGACAGGAAATAAATTCAAAAAGAAAATAACTTTCTTTTGTTTTTTAAGCATACAGCAGCTGATAAGTACTGGAAGGATTAAAATTTGTGTAAAGGTTAATGCTAGCAATAATAGAAAGGGGTCCGAACACACAAAGCACGACATAGCTAATGACCAGTCAGTGTCCATGCTGAGCCATATCTATTGCCAAAAGCTCCCATAATACAATTTATTAGATTTTTCCTATATTTGGTAGGTGGGGGTCGACCCTTTTAACCACTAATACCTCGGATTTTTGGTTGTGAGCTGCACACATAATTCTCTAATTTACAAATATATTTAACTTTCTGGCACCAGTTGATTTAAAAGAAATTGTTTTCCAGTGGAGTACCCCTATAAAGGCGTATCCCGGGAACATTTTTCATTTGACTATGCTACCGGTGCTGTAAAGTAAGTGTAGTTCATAATATAGTGTCTTTACCTGTGTTTCATAGTGGTCTCGCATTTCTTCCATAATTTTCGCCCCAATATTAATTTTTAACAGCATACAAAATTACTCAGGTCTCAGGTTTTCCCTGTTTGCTGTGCGTCGAGACCTGACATCACTAGTCAAGTGTGCTGATGTGTGGGAGGAAGGAAAGTGACCTCACACTTACAAACAAGGAACTATGGGATGTGTAGTTTAAGGGACCCAACTCCCACAGGAAATGCTGAGTTCACAAAAAACCGTTCTGGTGATCTCACAACATAGTTATTTAGCCCAAAACAAGCACGGATCCTTCCTAAGCATGTCCATTACTGTCTGGCAGGTCCGTACTAAAATCCCTTTATGATGGATAACCCCTTTAAGTTATAGTCATCCCGCCAACTGAATGTGAGCAGTGCCTCTTATAATTTTTTAAGGGGTACTCCGCCCCTAGACATCTTATCCCCTATCCCTAAGGATAGGGGATAAGCTGTCAGATCGCCGGGGTCCCACCGCTGAGGACCCCCGCAATATAGCAAGCAGCACCCACCTGTAATGGCTTCCGGAAGCGCTGGAGGCTCTCAGGCTAATTCCTCCCGACCACGGGGACAGAAGATCGTGACGTCACGACTCCACCCCCGTGTGACGTCACGCCCCTCCCATAGACTTGCATTGAGGGGGCGGGGTGTGACGTCACATGGGGGCGGAGTCGTGACGTCACGATCTTCCGTCCCTGTGGTCGGGAGGAATTAGCCTGAGAGCCTCCAGCACTTCCGGAAGCAGTTACAGGTGGGTGCTGCTTGCTATATTGCGGGGGGTCCCCAGCCGGCGATCTGACATCTTATAATCCCCTTTCCTTTGGATAGGGGATAAGATGTCTCGGGGCAGAGTACCCCTTTAAAGTTACGATGAAAGATGCAGAGTGAGCAGTTCAGACACAATTCAAGAAGCCTCTCCTTCAAAGAGACATGGGGTGGCACGGTTGTCTAGGTAAACACGCCTCCCGCCCATCCACAAGTTGTGTCTTCCAGATTGGGGGAGTAGAGGACACCTTTCTACAGTCTGTGTCAAACAATACAAAGGCTTGATTCACCCATTTTCTATAGCGTATATACAAACACAGATAATTACAGAATAATGAATGCAGGGATATACAGTAAATGTTCTACCACCAAATGCACTAATATATGGATACAAGTCTATGTTATAAAGTGGTGTTTATTTCTAAGCTGTGGCTATCCACATATGTCGTCACCTTTGTGCTGCCAGTAACAAGATGCTCCTGCCAGGTCACAGACACTGCTAATACTCAATTAGTCTGATTATCTAGTGCGGTGACTACCGTATCCAAGAACTTTAAATCATCTTAAGTCGGATAACAGACAGAAAACAAGTCTGGGTGAGAGAGCTGTACAATGAAATATTGTACATTATGCGAGAGGACTGGAAAGTACTTAACTGTGGGCGACACAAGGAACGGTTGGGTGTGTTAAATGTTTCCGAAAATGTATCACAAATAGAACGTTCTTCCTGTAATCATGGATTAACTCATGGTTAGTCTAAATTAGTGTTCCCCAACCAGGGTGTCTCCAGCTGTTGCAAAATTACATCTCCCAGCATGGCCGGACAGCCTTCGGCTGTCCGGCCATGCTGGGAGATGTAATTTTGCAACAGCTGGAGGCACACTAGTTGGGCAACACTGGTCTAATTTGTGTAATTCAAATACATCAACATTCATGAGTTTGATATCCATAACATTTAAAGGGGTATTCCGGGATTTTTATTTTAATTTTTTATTTGACCATGTTACAGGGGCTGTAAAGTTAGTGTAGTTCATACATTGGCCCTGATTTACTAAGAGTGTTGTGTAGTTTTCTTTGTGGGTTTTAATTCCCCATAATTTTTTCTCCACGGTGTTTACTAAGGTTTCCCTACATTTTGCACTTCTCCCTACATTTTCCTTTTTTACACATGATCTGATCTGTCAGTTTTCCTCAGCTCAAATCCACATTTTCGGTGGAAACCTTTAGTAAATATGTTGGTTTTTTTGTGAAAATGTCGGGGACACGCCCCTTTTCGATAACCACGCCCACTCTCCCAGACTGCCACGCCCCTTTTTAAATTCTGGCGCATAATCTGTCAAATGTCTGGTGCAGACAGAATTTCTGGCGCACAACCCGACAAAACATGTTGGGTTTACAATTGTAAATCAGGGCCATAGTGTCTGTGTTACACCTAGCGCTCCGGGTCCCCGCTCCTCCCCGGAGCGCTCACGGCGTCTTTCTCCCTGCAGCGCCCCGGTCAGTCCCGCTGACCGGGAGCGCTGCACTGTCATGGCCGTTGGGGATGCGATTCGCACAGCGGGACGCGCCCGCTCGCGAATCGCATCCCAGGTCACTTACCCGTCCCGGTCCCCTGCTGTCATGTGCTGGCGCGCGCGGCTCCGCTCTCTAGGGCGCGCGCGCGCCAGCTCTCTGAGACTTAAAGGGCCAGTGCACCATTGATTGGTGCCTGGCCCAATTAGCTTAATTGGCTTCCACCTGCTCCAGACTATATCTGATCTCCTCCCTTGCACTCCCTTGCCGGATCTTGTTGCCTTGTGCCAGTGAAAGCGTTTAGTGTGTCCAAAGCCTGTGTACCTGAACTTCTGCTATCCATCCTGACTACGAACCTTGCCGCCTGCCCCCGACCTTCTGCTACGTCTGACCTTGCCTCTGCCTTGTCCTTCTGTCCCACGCCTTCTCAGCAGTCAGTGAGGTTGAGCCGTTGCTAGTGGATACGACCTGGTTGCTACTGCCGCAGCAAGACCATCCCGCTTTGCGGCGGGCTCTGGTGAACACCAGTAGCCTCTTAGAACCGGTCCACTAGCACGGTCCACGCCAATCCCTCGCTGACACAGCGGATCCACAACCCGTAGCCGAATCGTGACAGTCTGTACCTGTGTGTGACGGTTGTCTCTTGTCTCGCAATTCTACTGTGATTTTCACCCCAATATTTCTTTTTTAACAGCATACAAAATTATTAAGGTCTCAGGTTTTTCCAGGTTGCAGTGCAGCTGAGACTTGACATTACTAGTCAGGTGATCAGAGAGAGCCTGTCCTGTTCCAATAGGTGGAGCGACCGATGGGTGGGAGAGAGGTAATTCTGCAACTAATTGTATTTTTGCTACCGCTGGAGGCACCCTGGTCAGAAAACACTGGTCTTTTGAATGGAATGCAGCTCATTTGTGTTTTAATGGATGGGGTGGCTGATGTGTGGGAGGGAGGAAAGTGACCTCACACATACAAACAAGGAACTATGAGATTTGTAGTTGAAGAAGGAAACTCCAACAGGAAGTAGCCAGTTCACAAAAAGAGCATTATGGTAATCTCCCAACATGTTCACACGGCGGAATGTCCGTGCGGAATTCTGCTTGAATTTTCCACGCGGACATTCCGCTGCAGTCCCATCGATTTTAAAGTAATTTCTGATTCTGGCATCCACAGAAAGAATAGACATGTCTATTCTTTATGCGGATTTCACATGGAAATGCATTGCCTATTGTTCTATCGCCTGTCGGAACATTCAAATGTGCGGAATGTCTTCCCGTGTTTTCCTGACAGACATTTCGTACAATTTACTACGGTGTGAACATACCCTTGCATGCCATCTATATAGAATTGGTCGGTGAGTTAAGCAGGCCATACACGTTGGATGTATCAGCTGAACCTTCAGTGGCACTGGCCTTCTATCTAATGTACATGGACATGTTGGATTTGAAGTCTGGCAGTAACTCCCTCCTATCCTTTTAGACCACAAATACACTCGGCCAAGCCATATGTCAACAGTCAACCCCTTAATGCTTTCTGACAACTAGCACAGGACATAATGGGATTCACTGGTTTCTCTTCCAATGGATGATAATCCAGGTTGAAGCATTGGGACACCATCAATATTGTTTAGCCATGTTCACATTATAAGGATTTTACCAGGATTTAGGTGCAGAATCCAATGACATGCTGCACTTAATGCAAGGGAATGGATCTTCAAAAAAAAAAAAAATATTTGCAGTTTTATGACCATGGATTGGTTTCTACATGGAAACAATCTGAATTTCAGCCTTAAAATATCCCATGGATTCTTTAAGAAATCTATGGCAAATCCAACACTTGCTAACATAGGCTATAGGTTTTTCACCTATCCGGAGTTATCAGATAGCACGGCCTCGAAACCAGACTGTCTCAGATTACTCAGGTCTTAAGTTGAAGGTGAAGGCCATTATTGACACTGAGCTGGCGTCACTAGGAGGGGGCCAGGGGGGCCATTTCCCCTACATCACTCTGTGCCCCCCAATTTAAGTGCCCCCAATTTAAATGCACCTATTTAAGCTGAGAACAGAGAAGAATCATGAGCACTATTTCAGTCATCAATCCACATTTTTCTTGGTTTCCATCCCTATTTAGGATAAAAATGTTATGAATAACAGACTGGGGTTACTAGAGCCCACCAGTGGAAATGATTCTGTACTTCTTTCTCTTTATACAGAACATATTCAAGTCTACTTTAAATCCAATTGCAAACTTTTTGGTTATCATTTTCCACACAGGACATCAGCAAAGAGGTCCAATAGATACTTGAGAACTACACTTCCAATAGGGGTCGGCAGAACAAACATGTGATGTGATACACATTAAGGTTCAGCAGGCCAAACATTTATGTATCCTCTATAGAAGAGGCGTAAGCTGCAGTCAGGAGAGGGCTTATTTCTACCAGAACTGTAGGGTCATCATGGAAGCTGCCCTTTAGACAGTGGGCTGAACACACCAAAGTTGATGGGTTTGGCTGACTTTTGTCTGAGGTGTACGGGCACCTTTAGAAATAGACAAATGGTTTTCTACAACGTCAGTTCTCATGGTGGTTGTCTTTTGCTAAACTTTTAGAGTCATTATTGTATCAAAGAATCAACTCGAAATACCTAATTCTCGATGTTGAGAGGGGGAAAAACCTTATAAAACATAGCTTTTAATATAATACTCTAAAATGCACCACACCTTGTGATAAAGAATAAGTGCCCAAATAGTAAAGCAACACAGATAGCAGTTACCACACGTAATGTGGATTTACGATAAAGGAGAAGCATAACTATTGCCAAAGACCACCCAACGCGTTTCTGCCACTACGTGGCTTCCTCAGGGGAAATGTATACAGTATGCAATAGATAGTAATACTGCTGTATGACAGAATATCAATAGAGTATAAAACAAAATAGTTTAATTCATAGGGAAACACCCGATACACAGTGTATATCCCTTAATTTTTTTAGCTCATCCAATAGGGAAACACCCGATATATAGTGTAAATCCCTATTGCCATAGTGTGGCTTATCATAACAGGAGGTCAGTCATCCTTCAGGGCAACCTAGAGAAAAGACACATATTCACAGTTTCCAAGTGTTTGCCCGGATACACTCCTGTAGCCACACGTCCGGTTAGTGGTTCTCAGATGAGCGCACTAAACCCGCGTTGGCGGGGAGCCGTCTGTCTCTGACGGCTGCTTAGCGCTCGAGCTTGGAGCGCTAAGCAGCCGTCAGAGACAGACGGCTCCCCGCCAACGCGGGTTTAGTGCGCTCATCTGAGAACCACTAACCGGACGTGTGGCTACAGGAGTGTATCCGGGCAAACACTTGGAAACTGTGAATATGTGTCTTTTCTCTAGGTTGCCCTGAAGGATGACTGACCTCCTGTTATGATAAGCCACACTATGGCAATAGGGATTTACACTATATATCGGGTGTTTCCCTATTGGATGAGCTAAAAAAATTAAGGGATATACACTGTGTATCGGGTGTTTCCCTATGAATTAAACTATTTTGTTTTATACTCTATTGATATTCTGTCATACAGCAGTATTACTATCTATTGCATACTGTATACATTTCCCCTGAGGAAGCCACGTAGTGGCAGAAACGCGTTGGGTGGTCTTTGGCAATAGTTATGCTTCTCCTTTATCGTAAATCCACATTACGTGTGGTAACTGCTATCTGTGTTGCTTTACTATTTGGGCACTTATTCTTTATCACAAGGTGTGGTGCATTTTAGAGTATTATATTAAAAGCTATGTTTTATAAGGTTTTTCCCCCTCTCAACATCGAGAATTAGGTATTTCGAGTTGATTCTTTGATACATTTTTACCGGGAATTTGGGCCCTTGCAGGCTCATTTATATGCAACTGTTGCAAATCTTTTCTATTTAGAGTCATTATTGTGTCAGAGCCTGGGCCTATCCTCAAGTATTCTGATGGGCCCGTCCGTCCTTGAGTATTGGTAATGATAGTACATGGTAACACTAAAGCTGGTCATATACATTAGATGCATATAGACCAAGCCCTCCAGGACCATCTAACATGTGTGGTGGCCTGTCGACCGTCCAGTGGCGGCTGAGCATGCATGTATGTTGGACGACTAGGTTATATAGTCAACCGGTATCTTTTGCTTTAGGCAACAACTGGTACCCCTGCCAGTCAACTGTTTGGCACAGAGAAGGCACAGATGTGCACAGTGAATACCCGGATGTACACGGCATCCAAATGTATGCAGTGAAGCTCCAGCTCCATTCATTGAGTAATGGCCATACTGGGTTACTGCAGCTCGATCGCATTCATTCCAGGGGAAGCTATGTACGTCTGACTGCCTCCGCTCTGCCGTACAGATGCCGATATTAATGGCCGGCCTATCTCAAGGACAGACCATCGACCACTAAGTCCTGGAAAACCCCTTTCATGGCCGTATTACCACATGTAATGTGCCAACATCTGAAAGTCCCAAACAGTACTAAAGCACTTATCTTCATGGTGTCGACCTATTACCGTGCTGTGCCAGTCTACAATGATGCAAGGTGTCAATGTCCTTATTGTATTGTTTGATTTTATTGGTTTAGTCACGGTTAGAATTGATATTTTTTTTTTGGCGTCACTTTTGTTTGATTGATTCCTGAGCATTGTCCTTGAGAAGGCAAAAGAAGCCTCTCTATTGTGACAGACTGCAGGTTCTGTATCTGACTATTATAGAATAGAGGTTGAGGCTTTCAATAGACAATGCAATCAACAATGTGTAGCAATTGTATAATGTTCCTAAATAGCTGTCTTTTGTGTCTTTAGCCAATAACAATCACCATAGATATTAGTTAAGGCAGAGTTTCCCAACCAGGGTCCCTCAGGCTGTTACAAAACTACAACTACCAGCATGCCCGGACAGCCTTCGGCTGTCCGGGCATGCTGGTAGTTGTAGTTTTGTAACAACTTGAGGCACCTTGGTTGGAAAACACTGCGTTAAAGACACAAATTAACTCCTAGAGAGGACAAAGGCTGAAAGAACATTTGTTACCTCAAAACCCAACCCTGTTCTTGCGACAAAGAACACTCGCAATGGTGCAGTAGTGGTGCGACTTACCGCTGCACGGGTACTGCTGTGCGTGATGCCCTTATTGTTATATTACAATGTATTAAGCTCTTATATCTGTGCCATGGCTCCTGCTTATAATGGAACCCATGGTGCTGTAAAAGACCACAATGGACCCTGTTGACCAATAATGGGCATCTGCTGTGGTTCCCTCGAGATTTTTATTACTGAAAAGCACTACTTGCCGCGCTATTTTTCACGACAAAAGCAATGGACACCTTGATGTGTCCCTGATGTGAATACAGCCTTATCTGTAGTTTTCTATTCGACTGGAGGTAAGCCTATTGCATTATCTTAACTGAGTGTTTTATTCGTGAAAACACATCTGAAAAAGGAAAGCAAGATAGAGCACAGACATATCAGCTTAAGTTTCTGGGACCTGCCGACCCTCCCCCCAACCCAAAAAAAGGCCACGGTACTGCAGTTTGTCCCCGTTCCATATGGGTTTCTATCTCTGGTGCAACATTCTAAGGCAAAGTTTACACTGCTGTTGTGCTCAGACCCGTTCACAGGAAGGAAACCCGATGGACCCCATTCAAGTCAATGGGATCCATCGGGATCCGGCGGTGTCATTTGTGCTCCGACCTGTTCACAGGACAGCTGATAAACCCCATTCAAGTCAATGGGATACGTCGGGACCCGGTGGTGTCAGTTGTGATCCGACCTGTTCACAGGACAGCTGATAAACCCCATTCAAGTCAATGGGATCCGTCGGGACCCGGCGGTGTCAGTTGTGATCCGACCTGTTCACAGGACAGCTGATAAACCCCATTCAAGTCAATGGGATCCGTCGGGAACCGGCGGCGTTAGTGCTTCGACCTGTTCACAGGACAGCTGATAAACCCCATTCAAGTCAATGGGATCCATCGGGACCTGGCGGTGTCAGTTGTGATCCAACCTGTTCACAGGACAGCTGATAAACCCGATTCAGGTCAATGGGATCCATTGGGAACTGGCAGTGTTAGTTGTGTTCCAACCTATTCACAGGACAGCAGATAAACCCCATTCAAGTCAATGGGTTCTGTCAGGATCAGTCGATATCACATGTGCTCTGACACGTTTAGGGTCCGTTTGGTGCCAAAAAAAGAGGGCCTGAACTGGTCAGAGCACAATGACACCGCCGGGTCCCAACGGATTCCATTGACTTGAATGAGTTCTGTCAGAAGTCCGGTATTACACAGGAATTGAGCAGGGGAAAAAATAGGACATGCAGTATTTTTCTCTGCTCATCTCCAGTCCTTCTGACAGACAGACCGACCACCGGAGCTCCCTTTACCGGAGTGCAACGGCCGTGTGAACGAGCCCTAAGATGAATGAGTTCTACCAGTATGACAAATTCAGCTCTGCTACATCTACGCATGCTCACACACTATGTTTGCATGTCTGCCTGCATATTCCACATACGGCATAAAGTATCAAAGTAGGGAAAATGCTTTAACCCATTGTCAAGTATTATGGATGCAAAGTGAAGTTACTAAAGCGAGGGTCTGGGACCTGCTCCTTCCAGCAGCACTTGATGTATAATTACTTACTTGATTCTCTGTAAGGAGCTTATACAAAGAGTTGAGAAAAGAAAGCTGATTACAATGTGAATATGTCCATGCAACCCAGTAAATCAATTTCTACCTCGCAGCTAAGCAGCGGCCACAATAAGCCTTCATATTCATTGTACGGCAATTAAGTTGTTCACAGGACAAGGGCCACTGGTAGAAAGAAAAAGAATTTACAGGCGGCACAGTGTGGGGAAGACTCCAGCGCAGATAGATTAGGGGCACCGGACTACACTCCTTAGATTTTCTGCTGGTCACATGCTAGCGCCGGTTGCTAGGCAACCACAAAGCCCAAGGAAAAAAGTTATTTTCTAAAACTTGCAATCTGCGGCTGAGAGAGGCTTTGTGCTTTGAGCGCTCCTAACATCTGTTCAGGGCCCAGACCGGCAGCTTTCTGACTGGGGGGCGAATCAGGTCCAAAACATCAGACCTGAGGCGAAACCGTCTGCAGCATCCGATGCAAAACGAGGGCACGTAATAGAGTACGTGACAAATGCATCAGCCCAATCTCGGCCATCGCAGGATTCTGTCGCGCCAAAATATTATCTGTTATTTTACTCTTACTGTTTATTATTATGCTCTTTACATTCCTGTTATGGAACCTTTATGTGAAACTATTTCTTTTATATTCTGTATATACCAGTGGTCTTCAACCTGCGGACCTCCAGATGTTGAAAAACTACAATTCCCAGCATGCCCGGACAGCCGTTGGCTGTCCGGGCATGCTGGGAGTTGTAGTTTTGCAACATCTGGAGGTCCGCAGGTTGAAGACCACTGCTTTATACCTTGAAAATTCTAATAAAGAACATATGAAAAACATAATCTGCAAGATTCCGAATACAAAACCATCCAAACTGTTCACTTATATCAATATTCATTCAATGTCATGATACCTTTTAATCCTAAAATTCAACTATGATCAAAGTCAAATGATTCTTCTCTTGTTGCGGAAACAAGATTTGTATATATTTATACAAATATATATATATATATATATATATATATATATATATATATATATATACACACACACACACAAACGAATGGGCAGCAGCACTCCAGTCTTGTGAAAAAAAATGGTGGTCTTTATTTAGGCATAAACGTGTGCACACGCTTATGCCTGAATAAAGACCCCCATTTTTTTTCACAAGACTGGAGTGTTGCTGCCCATTCGTTTGTATATAGTTTGGACCAGGATACGGGGTCCGTAAGCAGCCTGCACCCTCATATAGATACTGTATATATATATATATATATATATATATATATATATAGATATATATAGATATATATAGATATATACTGTATGTATATAAATAGATATATACTAGAGAGAGAGAGAGAGAGAGAGAGAGATACTGTGTGTATATAGATATATATTGTATATATATATATATATATATATTTATACTGTGTGTGTATATATATATAGATATATATAGATATGTATAACCGTTGTTTATTATTATTGTTATTTTGTAATAATTATTAATGTTGTTAATAATAATATTTATAAAAAAAATATTTTTACCATTCATACAGATTTGGTCCTCTGTTTGATTATTAATTATACAAATCAACTCTATAGATACAAAGTAAGAAAACTTTATCATTTTCTGTAGTTTTGAATGAACTTTGGGGAAGGTTTATCAAAACCTGTGCAGAGGAAAAGTTGCTGAGTTGCCCATAGCAACCAATCAGATCACTTCTTTCATTTTTAACAAGGCCTCTGCAAAATGAAAGTGATCAGATTGGTTGCTATGGGCAACTGGGCAACTTTTCCTCTGGACAGGTTTTGATAAATCTTCCCCTTTATCTTTACTATTTTGAAAGAAAGTTTTGTTTATAATAAGATAAAAGGATATATGAATATAGTTCGTCAATCTGGGAATACGTATATACAAATTGACAGTGAGAATGAAAAAGTAAGTCAAAGAACTATAATCATAGTATATACAGGAGTCTCCACACTGTAGATTCCAACCAGTTGGTGCAAAACTACAACTCCCAGCAGGAAAATAATTCTGATACTTATTCTGATACTACAATACAATAGGAATTCTATGTAACTCCTTACTATATCAGTCAATATTCAGAATGTGTAAACCTGCTGGGTATCATCACACTGTAGACTTGTGTTTCCCAATCAATGTTCCTCCAGCTGTTGCAAAACTACAACTCCCAGCAGGAAAATAATTCTGATACTTATTCTGATACTACAATACAATAGGAATTCTATGTAACTCCTTACTATATCAGTCAATATTCAGAATGTGTAAACCTGCTGGGTATCATCACACTCTAGAATGGTGTTTCCCAATCAGTGTTCCTCCAGCTGTTGCAAAACTACAACTCCCAGCAGGAAAACAATTCTGATACTTATTCTGATATTACAATAAAATAGGAATTCTATGTAACTCCTTACTATATCAGTCAATATTCAGAATGTGTAAACCTGCTGGGTATCATCACACTGTAGACTGGTGTTTCCCAATCAATGTTCCTCCAGCTGTTGCAAAACTACAACTCCCAGCAGGAAAACAATTCTGATACTTATTCTGATACTACAATAAAATAGGAATTCTATGTAACTCCTTACTATATCAGTCAATATTCAGAATGTGTAAACCTGCTGGGTATCATCACACTGTAGACTGGTGTTTCCCAATCAATGTTCCTCCAGCTGTTGCAAAACTACAACTCCCAGCAGGAAAACAATTCTGATACTTATTCTGATACTACAATACAATAGGAAATCTATGTAACTCCTTACTATATCAGTCAATACTCAGAATGTGTAAACCTGCTGGGTATCATCACAAGGTAGACTGGTGTTTCCCAATCAATGTTCCTCCAGCTGTTGCAAAACTACAACTCCCAGCAGGAAAACAATTCTGATACTTATTCTGATGCTACAATACAATAGGAATTCTATGTAACTCCTTACTATATCAGTCAATATTCAGAATGTGTAAACCTGCTGGGTATCATCACACTCTAGAATGGTGTTTCCCAACCAGTGTTCCTCCAGCTGTTGCAAAACTACAACTCCCAGCATGCCCGGACAGCCATTGGCTGTCTGGACATGCTGGGAATTGTAGTTTTGCAACAGCAGGAGGTCAATCGTTTGGAGACTACTGGTATATATATGTTGTATAACTATTCATGTAGTTCATCATAATAGTGATAGGTAAATGATGCTGATACTGTAGCAATAAAGTAGATTATAGAAGCACGGTGTTGTAGACAATCTTAAGTCGCAGTAGGTAAAAAGGAAAACTATGATAATTCAAAATTTACTAATATATTACAACAATAAAATAAAAAAATAAAAAAAAGAATGAAGCATCCTTGTATCCTAAGAGGTACAATTGAGTGCTACATCTCTGCTACATGTGTCCTAACTACAGGGTCACACAGTCATAGACAGTCTGGAGTCTTACCCTGGCAATTTGAGGTCTGTATCCAGAAGGCGAAGAGCAGACCCATCAGGAGAAGGGGAGCAGCAGGTCTTTGCATTGTGGTGAAACCCCCCATCACTGTCTCATGGAGAGTATGGACCAGCCTGCAAGCAGAGAGCTGGCCCAAGTGACACCAAAGTGAATTTCTCCTTAAGTAGCCAAGTGGATGTCTTTTTTTTCTTATCCAGCTAGTTGTGGAAGAAAGGCGTGTTCTCCAGCTGAGGCAATACACTCCCACCCTCCACACATCACATAAGCTCTTTAGAACTTGTAGCCAGGGAACCAGCATGCCTGGATAACCATTACAATCCACTAGTCTGGCGCAAATGCTTCATCTATTTAGGATGGGTTATAAAGGGGAGGTAGGGGGAGGGATGAGACATCCAACTCTAAGAAGAAGAAACGTGAAAAAGTAGAATCTGTGCTCGTCCTATACTGTGGATAGATGCAGAAGAACTAACCTTCTCTAGATTCTACTGATAAAAACACATTGATGTGTCAGGAGGTGATGAGTCGCAGAATAATCTCCGATCGGATATGTCTCTTACTGAAATGTTTCTACAAGGAACGATGGTTCATAAACTGCTTAATAGAAATGGGTCTTACTTATGTACTAAGGTTTAATAACATTATGGATCCCTGTGGTACGGATCAATAATATGGTACCCATAGACTTATGATGAAGGGGTTGGTCACGAAACACGTCAAGTCCTCTCTGTTCCTGTCTTGAGACTGTATAAGTTTGTATGTTCATTTTGGACTTTTTTTTATGGAATAAATAAAGTTTTACGTTTTATGACAGTCCCTTTTCTGTTATTGTTTAAAGGGGTACTCTGCCCCTAGACACCTTATCCACTATCCAAAGGATGTCCCTGCTGCACCCAGCGTTCGTTTAGAGAGTCGGGTCGGGTGCAGCGCCGGAGGCTTGTGACGTCACGGCCACGCTCCACTCGTGATGTCATGGCCACACCCCCTCAATGCAAGTCTATTGGAGCCTTAATTTGATGGCCTTCATGTCCCATCCCATAGACTTGCATTGAGGGGGCATGGCCATGACGTCACGAGCCTCCACCCCGTATCACCAGTCATCCGGCACAGAGCGAAGTTTGCCCCATGCACCGGATGTCTGGGGTGCCACAGCCGAGATCCTTTGTATAGGGGATAAGCTGTCTAGGGGCTGAGTACCGCTTTAAAGCTTCCGCACTTGTGGAATATCGGTGCGCTCCTAGACTCCCTTCTTCCTACAGTTAGCTGATTGTTTGCATTTGCTCATAGCCTGTACGGCTTATACAGTATAAATGGAATGCTACATTGGATGCTGTTTTAGTCATGCATCTTCCACTAGAAGTATTGTTTTTGCAATACAGATTCATATGGGTGCCTAGTGACCACTTTTCCTAGACTAAGACATCATAGTGCGTGCCGATTTAACAACGAGTGTTGCTCACCTATAAAGGCATACGGAACTTGTAGTAGGTGGACTCTCTCTTTAGCAGAGTGAATGACCACTACAAACGGTAGTGTTTGCAAATGTCACATGTGAGTGGAGATGATTTGATTCAGAAGGGAACTACACTTGCCTATGCAAAGTATTTATGTAGTGCCCAGTACAACTGTATAAGCTATCATCCTAGAAAGTTGGGTGGCTGAGTGTCTAAATGTTTGCTTTGTGCACAATACATATATATATATATATATATATATATATATATATATCAGATACTGAAGAATTTTGCAAATGGATTTTTGTGTATTGCACTTGAGTTTATGTATGCTCTGAGGTGTTGCAGAGTGTAAAGGGTTAACATTTCTTGCATATGTTATATACAGAAGAATGATGCTTTGGTCACATGCTATTACTAGCCAAGTAAAGTCTAGGCCTGGCTTTGGCCAGAGCCAAATCCATTAAGTTTCTTCACAAAAGAGGAGAATGATAAACAAGTACCTCTCTGAATTACACTGATTTCTTCAATGGCCTATGGTCTGGTCAATGCTTCCTGTCTCCTACGTCAGGAAGAATTGCCTTAGATGTGCCTTTCCCAGTTTCGTGCCACCGGAAGCTAGCACAAAGTGATTCTACAGTTTGCACCTTGCACCACAGTCAACCAACCTGTGAAGATCCTCATTCAGCTGTTTCAGTGATATGGGACTGAGAACTTAAGAACCAAGCAATATAAACATACATCTGTACTAAGTAATTGCCATTACAAGTGCTGAGAAAGCATGATAAGATTGTTACATTCTGTAAAGCTGCTGCAAAAGCTCTAACTAAAGGGACAGTGACCAAATATCCATTCTTCTGACTCCAAAACGGTAAACTCTAAGCCGTATTCAAGCATCTGTATTATATTAAAAGTGCACATAAAATTCAATAACGTTTTAGGGTATGTTCACACTGAGGTATTGGAGAGGAATTTCCACCAATAATTCTGCTCGCTTTTTCCTCTCCAAATCATTCAGCAGTGAAATCCTCATAGAGCTGTGCAGAATTTCTGCCCCTCAGTTCACACTGAGGAATTTCCTCAAGCAGAATTCTGACGAGGAAGTCTGTTCCGCTTGAAGAAATAACATGTTCTTTCTTTCAGGCGGAATCAGCGTCGTTCTCCCATAGAGATCAATGTTATTTTTTTTTTTTCAGTCAGAAGCATTTCCACGCGGAATTTGCGCAGAATTTCCGCATGAATAAAAAAAAGAGGAGTATTTATGAATAAAAAAAAATACATATATTACGCCCACTCTCCAACCTGCATTTCCACGCGATTTCCAGGCGAAATCGCTGCTAATTCTGAGCGGGAAAAAAACTGTATTTTGGGGCGGAAATCTTCAGAGTGATTTCCACCCCAATTCCTCAGTGTGAACATACCCTTACAAGTTCTTTCTTAATCTTAGGGCCTAGAGGTCTCATTCCTAAAAGTGTGGGGTCACAAAAGAACACTGAAGTTAGTTACCACTCTGCTTCGTGACATGTACACTACTACACCTAGAATAACCCTTATCATCTCCCCTAGTAGCTACCACATGTACAGGCGGTAGTCCCTGGTCCTATACAAAACTCTGTAGAGAGTGGAAGCTGCAATGTACACAGCATCACCCCTTTCCTCCGGGTAGGGATGCCACCTGACCAGTATTTTACTATTAAAAACACCCTGCCAGTATTTTTATATTAAAAATACTGGCAATGCAATGACAATCCTCCAACTTCCGGAATGTTGCACCTGTCCATTACCTACACCAGTGTTTCCCCACCACAGCACCTCCAGCTATTGCAAAACTACAACTCCCAGCATGACTGGACAGCCAACGTCTGTCCGGGCATGCTGGGAGTTGTAGTTTTGCAACAGCTGGAGGCACCCCTGGTTGGTAAACGCGGACCTATACTATGTACTACTATATAGTCCAACATGCTGGGAGTTGTAGTTTTGCAACAGCTGGAGGCACCCCTGGTTGGTAAACGCGGACCTATACTATGTACTACTATATAGTCCAACATGCTGGGAGTTGTAGTTTTGCAACAGCTGGAGGCACCCCTGGTTGGTAAACACTGACCTGTACTATATACTAATATATAGTCCAACATGCTGGGAGTTGTAGTTTTGCAACAGCTGGAGGCACCCCTGGTTGGTAAACGCAGACCTATGCTATGTACTACTATATAGTCCAACATGCTGGGAGTTGTAGTTTTGCAACAGCTGGAGGCACCCCTGGTTGGTAAACGCGGACCTATACTATGTACTACTATATAGTCCAAAATGCTGGGAGTTGTAGTTTTGCAACAGCTGGAGGCACCCCTGGTTGGTAAACGCGGACCTATACTATGTACTACTATATAGTCCAACATGCTGGGAGTTGTAGTTTTTCGTTGGGGGCAGCTGCTTGAGCCACAGGCTGTATCAGGGCATGCTGGGATTTGTAGTTAGTAACTAACTGCAACTCCTGAGTTTAATTTAAAAAAAAAAGCGATCAAAAAGTCCCATCAAAACAAAAATGGTCCTGTTAAAAGCTGCAGATCGGGGCACAAAAAATTTAGCCCTCATAAGGAGAAAAAAAAAAAGTTATAGGGGTCAGATTAGGACAAAATTTCCCCCTGCATGTGTATCCTGTGATGTCACGCATATATAATTAATTATGCAAATTAGCATGGCGGTATTGCCCTATCTCCAGGCTGCTCCATGTACAGGAACAAAACAAATATGAAAGAAATCTTAAATAGTTCTAACAAATCCACATCTTTTGTGAAATTTGGACTGAATCTGATGAAGACAATTCAGAGATTAGCTAGTGCCTCCTTTATCTAACCTACCGGTTTTATAAAACATGGCTGGACCATTGTATCAATAAACACTTTCTTCAAAGTTCCGCAGCAATTTTCCAATTTTTTTCAAGATTTTCAAAATCGTACTTTTTCAGGGACCAGTTCAGGTTGGAAGTGGATTTTAAGGGTCTTCATATTAGAAATACCCCATAAATGACTCCATTATAAAAACTGCACCCCCCAAAGTATTCAAAATGACATTCAGTAAGTGTTTTAACCCTTTAGGTGTTTCACAGGAATAGCAGCAAAGGGAAGGAGAAAATTCTAAATCTTCATTTTTTACACTGGCATGTTCTTGTAGACCCAATTTTTGAATTTTTACAAGGGGTAAAAGGAGAGAAATCTTCCTAAAATATGTAACCCAATTTCTCTCGAGTAAGGAAATACCTCGTCTGTGTATGTCAAGTGTTCGGCGGGCGCAGTAGAGGGCTCAGAAGGGAAGGAGCGACAATGGGATTTTGGAGAGTGAGTTTTTCTGAAAGGGTTTTTGGGGGGCATGTCACATTTAGGAAGCCCCTATGGTGCCAGAACAGTGGACCCCCCCACATGTGACCCCATTTTGGAAACTACACCCCGCATGGAATTTAATAAGGGGTGCAGTGAGCATTTACACCCCACTGGCGTTTGACAGATATTTGAAACAGTGGACTGTGCAAATGAAAAATTGTATTTTTCATTTTCACAGATCACTGTTCCAAAAATCTATCATACACCAGTGGGGTGTAAATGCTCACTGTACCCCTTATCAAATTCCATGAGGGGTGTAGTTTCCAAAATGGGGTCACATATGGATATTTATTGTTTTGCGTTTATGTCAGAACTGCTGTAACAATGAGCCACCCCTGTGCAAATCACCTCAAATGTACATGGTGCACTCTCCCTTATGGGCCTTGTTGTGCGCCCTCAGTGCACTTTGCGCCCACATATGGGGTATCTCCGTACTCAGGAGAAATTGCATTACACATTTTAAGGGTCTATTTTCCCTTTTACCTCTTGTGAAAATGAAAAGTATGCGGCAACACCAGCATGTCAGTGTAAAAAAAAATATTTTTATACACTAACATGCTGGTGTAGACCCCAACTTCACCTTTTCATAGGGGTTAAAGAAGAAAAAGCCCCCCAAAATTTGTTAGGCAATTTCTCCCGAGTACGGAGATACCCCATATGTGTCCCAAAACTGTTGCCCTGAAATACGACAGGGCTCCAAAGTGAGAGCGCCATGCGCATTTGAGGCCTAAATTAGGGATTTGCATAGGGGTGGACATAGGGGTATTCTATGCCAGTGATTCCCAAACAGGGTGCCTCCAGCTGTTGCAAAACTCCCAGCATGCCTGGACAGTCAACGGCTGTCCGGCAATACTGGGAGTTGTTGTTTTGCAACAGCTGGAGGCTCCGTTTTGGAAACAGTAGCGTACCAGACGTGTTTCATTTTTATTGGGGAGGGGAGGGGGCTGTGTAGGGGTATGTGTATATGTACTGTTTTTTACTTTTTATTTTAGGTTAGTGTAAGTGTAGTGTAGTGTTTTAGGGTACAGTCACATGGGCAGAGGTTCACAGCAAGTTTTCTGCTGGGAGCTTGAGCTGCAGCGCAAAATTTGCGCCATCTCAAACTTGCAGCACTCACTGTAAACCTCCGCCCATGTGAGTGTACCCTGTACATTCACATTGGGGGGAGGGGGCAAACATCCAGGTGTTGCAAAACTACAACTCCGAGCATGCCCTTTATCTGTCCGTGCATGCTGGGAGTTGTAGTTTTGCAACAGCTGCAGGCACACTGGTTGCGAAACACGGAGTTAGATAACAAACTGGTGTTTCGCAACCAGTGTGCCTTCAGCTGTTGCAAAAACTACAAATTTCAGCAGAAGGGCATGCTGGGACTTGTAGTTATGAAACAGCTAGAGGCATACTGCTACAACTCCCAGCATGCCCTTTGGCTGTCCGTACATGCTGGAGGTTGTAGTTATCTAAAAGCTGAAGGCCCACTGGTTGCAAAACACTTGAAAGTTTATTACTTAACTTTCAAAACTAGTGTGCCTCCAGTTGTTGCAAAACTACAACTCCCAGCATGCCCAGACTGCCCAGGCATACTGGAAGTTGTAGTTCGGCAATATCTGAAGGATCAGATGTTGCCGAACTACAACTTCCAGCATGCTTGGGCAGTCTGGTATGCTGGGAGTTGTAGTTTTGCAACATCTGGAGGTCCACAGTTTGGAGACCACTGTATAATGGTCTCCAATCTGTGCTCTTCCAGATGTTACAGAACTACAACTCCCAGCATGCCTGGACAGACTGAGCATGCTGAGATTTGTAGTTTTGCAACATCTGGAAGAGCACAGATTGGAGACCATTATACAGTGGTCTCCAAACTATGGACCTCCAGATGTTGCAAAACTGCAACTCCCAGCATGCCCAGAAAGCCAAAGGGACACTTAGCAGAGCGGTGTGTGTCCCGATCCCCGTGATCGGGACTCACACACCGCGCTGCTAAGTATTCTGATAGCGAATCGCTGCTATGAGCTAGTCAGATTTGACCAGCTGATAGCAGCGATCGCTGGGGGGGGGGGGGGAGTGGGGGATGAAACCCCCCGTGGTCGCATGGTAAGATGGCTGGCTATCAGTGATAGCCACCATCTTACCGGGCGCTGCGGGATGCCGCGAGTAGCGGCAAAAATGTTCATGATGTACCTGTATGTCATGGGTCGGGAACACCTTGCCACTCAGACAGTGTGATTTCACAGAAGTGTCATTGACTTGGAGTTACATTGTGTTGTTTAAGTGTTCCCTTTATTTGAAAAATTAAGTCAAAGTTTGTGCAAACATGCAAAGCGGGTAAAGGCCACGCCTGAACTGCGGGAGCCATACCTTACAGAAACGACCGATTCCTGCATTTGAGCTCACTTTTTCCGGCTGCGGTAAGGTATGGCTCCCGCAGTTCAAATATGATGTCCCGCTTTGCATGTTTGCACAAACTTTGAAACAAATATGAAGATTCCCACGATACAGGTGACACTGGGGGGTATTTTTAACTCAGGTTTTCCTGGGTACATTTGTATTAGTTTTGGAGCAGTGCAATTTTTTTCAACTTTTTGTGCGCCTTTTCATTTACATACTTTTTCCTTTTTTGCTGTGGTAGATGTGTTTTGAGTTGAGTTTTTGCAGTGGTCAGGAATTTATGAAACTGTGACTTTTTGAAAAAGTCACAGGCCCACATTTATCATTGTAGTGTAAGTGAAGCATTTTTCTACACCTTTTTTTGTGTGCTGGTGATGTGTAGGAGAACCAAATGTATTAAATGGTCACAAAGCATTTGATAAATTTAGTGCAGGTCACATTTTCTGAAATTTCTCTCTTCACATACACCAAAAAGCTACACCATGTCTGGGCTGGTGTAGTTTTAGAGACTTTTCAGTAGCTTTGCGCCTTTTTTTGCTCCTTTTTACAAAGAGGTGCAATGATAAAACCCGTCCATATCATCTCTATTGCCAAAATCAGTGGATTGTAACTCAAAATCTGCAGAAATGTGTAAACAAAAAGGGGCCAAACAAAAGGCGCAAAAAAACCCTGCTTGCTCCTTTTTGCCCCTTTTTTAGACACAAAAAACAGTCTAAAGACAATGATAAATGTGGGCCACAGACTTTGGCCCAAAGACACAAAAGGGAGAAAATCACTACCAAATAAAAAAAACAGCATACAAACTAACTGTAGACAGATTTATTATAAAGTTGCATTATGGTCACACAGGTTAAAAAGTTAATAGCAACCAATCAGATCGCTTCTTTCATTTTTGAAAAGGCCTCTGAAAAGTTAAAGAAGCGATCTGATTGGTTGCTATGGACAACTCAGCAACTTTTACTCTGAACAGGTTTTGATAAATCTCCCCCACAGATTCCACCACGTGAATTAATGGAGTAAAAAGACGTTCACCTACTCCACTTTTTATGCATACCCCCCACTGTCTTCATTTTTCTACGTACTTACCTTATAATGCTATCTGTGCTGTATAGTGAGCACACTCGTTAGGATCTGCAATAGCTCCGAGACTAACCTCAGCACCCACTACTCCTACTTTTTTTTTTTTTCACCATTAACGGGTAGGGTCAAACGGACGGATCCGCAGCGTATTTTACGCTTCGGATTGGCCGACAATGGATCCAACAGTGTGCCTCCGGCTGTGCCTGCTCGTAATGACAATCCACGCTGCGACTAGCACATCGCAGTGCGATGTGCGAGTTGCTGCGTGGATTGCCACTACAAGCAGGCACAGCTAGGGACACCCTATAGGGTCCATCATCGGCAGATCCACAGCATAAAATACGCTGCGTATCTGTCTGTGTGACCCTACCCAACTAGAAAAAATGCAAATTCTTGTGTTTATTTTCTTTTTTTTATGGTAAAATTTGTCGATATTTATTTGGAGTGATACTTATGTGATTCCCTCATACACTCTAGATTCTAGATTTATAGGGACAGAACGTTGATCCAGGGATTTATTCTGATGCCATATTTGGAGTCGGTAAGGAATTTTTACCTTTAGTATCAGGGTTTTTTTCCTTCCTCTGGATCAACTCAGTAGGGACTCACTAGGGTTATAGGTTGAACTTGATGGACTTTGGCCTTTTTTCAACCTTATGAACTATGTTACTATGTTACTCCATAACGTGCACAGCCGGTAGTAGAGATTAGATATTGCTGGCATGATGAATGCTGGTTCGGGGCTCCTTAGAGACCGGGTATGACACAGCACCGGGGTCAAACCACATGAAGCACTAGGGCAGATCAGAATAGTCAATGAGTTTTGGCATTTTAAGAATAACAACGAAGGGGGGGGGGGGGGAGACACTTTCCTCTGGATACCCTCAGCAAGAGCAGCACATCAAGGCTTGTCTCCCTCACCCCTATGTCTGCTGTCACCGTCGAGCACAGGCCTTGATAAATTCCTCGGGTTGAAGGGCCTTCTCATTGTTCTCTGCTTTGTTTCACTGTTTCCAACTTACTGGAATTCTTGTCGTGGTTTCACAGCAAGGTTCATTCTGACCAAACGTCACCAGCTGAGTCTCTCTGTAGAGCTGAATCTCTGAAGTTGTTTTTAATCCTGAAAAACAAGCTCGAAACTAAAGGAAGACTGGGGGGGAAAGGCGAAGCCGCTGGATATCAATCCCATCTAAACTGCTCCTGAATGGCCCCTATTGCTTCTTTTTTTTTATATATATATATATATATATATATATATATTTCGCTGACATCATTCTCTAATGAATGAACGGCCATGTTTACATAATGAATCAATGTATGGACTTGTCTCTCAATGACCTGTATTGGGAAGGGAATATACACTTTGTATGAAATGGAGTTTAATTGCTTTGTAATTTAATAGTTATTTGTAAGGACCCGATGGGATTTCACATTTAGACAATGCTTGGGATGTACATTTGCATTTGAAAGACAAATGAACTGTTATTAAGCTTTGACTTTGCATTTTGTACTATTTGTGTCAGGGACCGACCTGACACAGGGAGAGGGAGAGAGAGCCCTAAACTGACCCTAAAACCATCTCTCCCGCCTACTTGCCCATCCACCCTAAACGGTGGATCGTCCACTTAGTCGCCGGTCCCTCCCTGAGCTAAAGTGCAGGGGCCTAAAAACACATGCTAATTAATAGTTGGTCACAAACCAGAAACATAGCAGGAACATAGAACTCTGTTAGTAAGTTCAGAGGGAACAGATCAGGCAGCAGTACAGAAGACACTTATAGACCAATGGTAAAGCACAGAGGAAAATACTAGCTAAGTGATCATGTATTCTATGATCAGTGCATGCACAAAAACTCCAAAGATCTGAAATCATGACCTAATAAACAGATAGAGATCAAAACACCAGACAGGAAAACGGATGAGTCTGAACAGACTCCAGGAAAAAACAGGAATAAGCTTAATCCCCTAGAAAACCTCTGGTAGACACAGGAATAACAATACCCTCTGAGTCCCCTCGGACAGGTAAATGGGATCTATCGCTAAAAAGGAATAATCGCAATCCCATAGAACACCTCCAGTAGACACAAGACTCCCCATGGAAAGGTAACAGGGATGCCTAGTTACAACTCAGAAAAACGAATACAACAGGATATAATTATAGAACACTGTTCACATTGAACACAAGACAGGATTAATCGCAATCCCTCAGAACACCTCCAGTAGACAAGAAGTCCCCATGGATAGGTAACAAGGATATCTAGTTATGAAACCACAGAAAAGGGATACAAGAGCAAACACAGTGTGAACAGACATATAGCAAAAAGGACATACAAATCCTAAAACCGACTATAAAAACACAAATTAAAATCTACTAAGAGCATGCTATCTAACCATGGGTAAAAGCCCAGAATATATATCAAAGATAAATGCAAGGTGCATGCTAACATAGAGATAGTAGATTAAAAGCTCAAACAAGGAGTGTTTCACCCAAAGCTCCATGCAGCATGTCCATGTGTAACAAACAGGATCTCAAGTCAAGATGTCAATCACCAGCTCTGAGGCTAGACAGAGCTGATCTTATGTAGACACACCCTAAGAGCAATTGGACAGAAACCCCAAAGACTTTAACTATTCCCTAACCAGGGAACATAAAACTGTTCACACACAACCAAACCAATAGCTGTGTGTGAACAATACAGACATGACAATTTGTACATTTGTTGTACAGTTGCATTGGTTACTATAATACCATAGGAATTCTACGTAACTCCTTACTATATTGGTCAATATTCAGAATTTGATGTCAATTTGTAGTCAATATTCACAATGTAGACCTGTGTTTCCCAACCAGTGAGCCTCCAGAGGCAAAGTTGCTGAGTTGCCCATAGCAATCAAGCAGATCACTTCTTTATTTTTTCTGAGGCCTTTTCAAAAATGAAAGAAGTGATCTGATTGCTTGCTATAGACTTTGATAAATCTTCCTCAGTGTGTGTGTGTGTGGGGGGGGGGGGGGGGTCGGTCAGTTCCTGACATGGACAGAGGTGTCAGCAGAGAGCACTGTGGTCAGACAGAAAAGAACAACTCAACTTCCTGTGGAGCATTCAGCAGCTAATAAGTTCTGGAAGAGAAAAATAAGTAATTTACAAATCTGTTTATCTTTCTGGCTCCAGCTTATTTAAAAAAAAAAATAGAGTACCCCTTTAAGTTGTGTAAGCAGACTGTTGATCACCGTATGATTAAACTTGGCAACTGGCATGAGAACCTAAACATATGATTTGCATGCCAGGGTCGAGTGATGCCACTGACCAGCTGGACAATATTGTGTAGTGTTGAGCGGCATAAGCCATATTCGAATTCGCAATATTTCGAGAATATATGGACAAATATTCGTCATATATTCGCTAAATTTGCATATTCGTAGTATTCGCGGTATATTTTCGCATATGCGAAAATTGGCATATGCAAAAATTGGCATACGGGCAAATTAGCATATAAAAATTTGCATATGCAAAAATTTGAATAAGCGGACATTTGCATATGCTAATTTTCGCATATGCGAAAATTCACTCGCCAGTCTCACACAGTAGTATTAGAGCCTTCTTTACACCACACAAGCTGGAAGCAGAGAGGGATGATCACTGTGATGTGTACTGTGAAAAAAAAAAACGAATATTTGTAATTGCGAATATATAGTGCTATATTCACGAATATTCACGAATTTGTGAATATGCGATATTCGTGAATAAAATTCGCATTACGAATATTCGCGAGCAACAATAATATTGTGCCTATCTGGGATTTCATTAGCTAGTGAGCTGTATACCTGAAACTGTTCTACTTTTACAAGGTCCTTGTTTTCCTTCTGCGACTTAAGGATGTAAACCAGACAGTGTACAACAATGTCTGACAGATACTGACTAAGATTGTAATAAGCATCACTAACCTTCTAATATAGAGCAAGAAGGAAAAGAAAGGTTCTAGCTTATATGAAATCAGGGTGTGCAGGGTGCTGTGATTTATATGATATATACAAATGTGGGGAGTTGGTTTACATACATAAAAATGAATGCTTTCCAACCCTGGCACTTCCCATCCCAGCTCCACTCAATGGCTGATGAATTCAGGTCAGCTGGCTCTACAGGGAGGGTTCACTGAACCCTATAAAGAATAAAGTGGCTGTAATAACCAGTGCTCGGAGTGAATGCTCAGCAGAGTGTGCATGGGAGTCAATAGGTCATGCACCATCCAGTGAACATTGACTCTTGTCTCTACAGCCGGTAGCTTAATCAATGAGAAGTAAATAATTGTTATCACAGGTGATATCATTGAAAGGGGAGAATATGGAAGTCACAAGACTGATAGACATGTTAATGATATGCAAATGATAAAAATTGCAAAACACCCTGATTTATGCATACGAGTATGAAAAATACACACTTATTGGCATGATATTAGATTATTAATGGTTGTCTGAGGAATTGTCTGCCATGCTGAAAGCACTTGAGCATGCAAATCATCAAGACCTGCTGCTAGCAACTCCCTTTAGAATTGCCAACAAATCAAATAGTGGCTGAATGACACAGCTTGGATGAGGCTAAAGCATGAGGACACCATATAGTGGCTGAATGACACAGCGTGGTGGTGTTGGTAGCATGGGGAGAACATATAGTGGCTGAATGGCACAGCGTGGAGGTGTTGGCAGCATGAGGACACCATATAGTGGCTGAATGGCACAGCGTGGAGGTGTTGGCAGCATGAGGACACCATATAGTGGCTGAATGACACAGCGTGGACATGTTGGCAGCAAGAGGAGACCATTTAGTGGCTGAATGGCACAGCGTGGAGTTGGCTGATGCACTAGTACACTACACACCAGGGCTTCACAATTCCCCCCCCCCCCCCCCCCCCCAAAAAAAAAAAACCAACACAATATATGAAATTTTTGACAAAGATTTCTCATTCCTACCTCTGCGGCATCAGGAACCCATATGTTGACTGAAGGACACAGCCTGGAGTTGGCTGATGCACCAGTACACACCTGGGCTTCACAATCCCCTCCAAAAAACAACAACATTTTAGAAATTTTTTAAAGAAATACCTTTGTGTAAGAACAAGCGCAAATCCAACAGTTCACAAGATTCTATAATGCAGGACGGTGGACCACCCAAAGACATTCTTCTCAAAAATAATAAACCACACAATGTTTGAAATTTTTTTACAAAAACGAAGTCAATATGTGTGTAAGCGCATCTGTCTCCAAAAGATCAGATCACCAAAGGACTTTTTTCGCCCAAAATGATGAAGCAGAGTTAATCCCTGTCCGTATTTTTTTTTCATTAAAAAATCACACGCAACAAGCGTTCCGTTGTGTAACGATTAGCATTCTGGAAAATTCAATTTTATTACCGATAAAATTATCAGTAAATTAAAAAAAAACACTACCCAAGAGTGTTTAATTACCCCATACATTGCACCAGGAGCAGTCAGGAGTAGGCCTCAGCAGTACCCAAGAGGCTTTAATAACCCCCTAACTTTGCACTATCAATTGCGAGATCGAGCAATGCCAGGTGTGTTATGCCCTCTGATTTCCGGGGCCGCAGGCGCGCTCCACTGAACGGATTAGCGTGTCTCTATCTTTCATCGACCAGTGCTGGTAACCCGCTAGCTCCCGGAAAGGTAAGCTGCCGCGAAGCAGGTGGTCTCCCACGGGCACGTTTGGCTCCAGAATTTCCACTTCTGCCACACCACGCTGACTGCCAACCGTGCTACCGCCTTGCTGACTCAAGGGCAACCTGCAACTCTCTTCTCCCGATGATGAACCCCCCCTTCTCCTGAGATCGAGCAATAACAGGTGTGTTATGCCCTCAGATGTCCGGGGCCGCAGGCGCGCTCCACTGAACGAATTAGGCTGTGTCCATCTTTTTTGGTAGCACCCGCAATCCAAGAATTTTAAATTCCCAGACCCAGGCCCCACCTCTGCAGCATCAGAAACCCATAGATTGCCTGAAAGACACAGCCTGGAGTTGGCTGATGCATGAGTACACACCCGGGCTTCACAATCCACCCCAAAAAAACGCAAAATTTTATTGAAATTGTCTGACAATATACCTGTTTTTTAAAAACAAGCGCATATACAGCAGTCCAGAAGACTCTATAATGCAGGACAATGGACCACCCAAAGACATTCTTCTCAAAAATAATAAACCACACAATGTTTTAAATTTGGTTAAAAAATTGTTACATGTGTGTAAGCGCATCTGTCTCCAAAAGATCAGATCACAAAAGGATTCTAATCGCCAAAAATGATTAAGCAGAGTTAATCCCTCTCCATATATATATATTTTTTTTTCATTAAAAAATCACACGCAACAAGCGTTCCGTTGTGTAATGGTTAGCATTCTGCAAAATTCTATTTTATTACTGATAAAATTATCAGTAAATTTAACAATAACACTACCCTAGAGTGTTTAATTACCCTATACATTGCACCAGGAGCAGTCTGGAGTAGGCCTCAGCAGTACCCAAGAGGTTTTAATAACCCCTTACCTTGCCCGATCAATTGCGAGATCGAGCAATAACAGGTGTATAAGGCCTCAGATGTCCTGGGCCGCACTAGCGCTCCACTGAACGTATTAGCGTGACTCTATCTTTCAAGGACAGGTGCGTGTTGCACGCTGAAACCAGTTCGTGATTGGGATCTGGGATTGCAATTATTTAACCTTAAAACGAGGAATTACCAGTAAGTGAGGGTCATAAACTGGCGTTGATTAGGTCCCTGTCCTTTGTACACACCGCCCGTCGCTATAAGCGATTGGATTAGTTAGTGAGTTGGTTAGTGAGGTCCTCGGATCGGCCCAGGCGGGGTAGGAGAAGGCCCTGGCAGAGCGCTGAGAATTTAACGATCATTGTTGAAATTTGCATTAAGCATGTATTTAGCTACTGCTAAACTTCAAAAAATTATAGGCCAAAGGCCTGAGGCAAAAGGGAGGCAAGTAGTTTGTGAAAGACACAGAATGAGTCTGGAGCAGTCATTCGCAGTACCCAAGAGGGTTTCATAACCCCTTACATTTAAAGATGAATGTTGACATTTGCATTAAGCATGTATTTAGCTACTGCTAAACTTCAAAAAATTATAGGCCCAGGGCCAGAAGCATCAGTTTTCCCCATATTAAGAGCATAGTTGTCCCCCAGATTAGGCAGCATAGATGTCCCCCAGATTAGGCAGCATAGATGTCACCCAGATTAGGAGCATAGTTGTCCCCCAGATTAGGCAACATAGATGTCCCCCAGATTAGGAGCATAGTTGTCCCCCAGAGTAGGCAGCATAGATGTCCCCCAGATTAGGCAGCATAGATGTCCCCCAGATTAGGAGCATACTTGTCCCCATGAGCAGGCAGCATAGATGTCCCCCAGATTAGGAGCATACTTGTCCCCCAGATTAGGCAGCATAGATGTCACCCAGATTAGGCAGCATAGATGTCCCCCAGATTAGGCAGCATAGATGTCACCCAGATTAGGCAGCTTAGATGTCCCCCAGATTAGGCAGCATAGATGTCCCCCAGATTAGGCAGCATAGATGTCCCCCAGATTAGGAGCATACTTGTCCCCCAGATTAGGCAGCATAGATGTCCACCAGATTAGGAGCATACTTGTCCCCATGAGCAGGCAGCATAGATGTCCCCCAGATTAGGAGCATACTTGTCCCCCAGATTAGGCAGCATAGATGTCACCCAGATTAGGCAGCATAGATGTCCCCCAGATTAGGCAGCATAGATGTCACCCAGATTAGGCAGCATAGATGTCCCCCAGATTAGGCAGCATAGATGTCCCCCAGATTAGGCAGCATAGATGTCCCCCAGATTAGGAGCATACTTGTCCCCCAGATTAGGCAGCATAGATGTCCACCAGATTAGGAGCTTAGTTGTCCCCCAGATAAGGAGCATAGTTGTCCCCCAGATTAGGCAGCATAGATGTCACCCAGATTAGGCAGCATTGATGTCCCCCAGATTAGGCAGCATAGATGTCCCCCAGATTAGGAGAATAGTTGTCCCCCAGATTAGGCAGCATAGATGTCCCCCAGATTAGGAGCATAGTTGTCCCCCAGAGTAAGCAGCATAGATGTCCCCCAGATTAGGCATCATAGATGTCCCCCAGATTAGGAGCATAGTTGTCCCCCAGAGTAGGCAGCATAGATGTCCCCCAGATTAGGAGCATAGTTGTCCCCTAGATTAGGCAGTATAGATGTCCCCCAGATTAGGAGCATAGTTGTCCCCCAGATTAGGCAGCATAGATGTCCCCCAGATTAGGAGCATAGTTGTCCCCCAGAGTAGGCAGCATCGATGTCCCCCGGATTAGGAAGCATAGATGTTCCCCAGATTAGGAGCATACTTGTCACCCAGAGTAGGCAGCATAGATGTCCCCCAGATTAGGAGCATACTTGTCCTCCAGATTAGCCAGCTTAGATGTCACCCAGATTAGCCAGCATAGATGTCCCCCAGATTAGGCAGCATAGATGTCACCCAGATTAGGCAGCATAGATGTCCCCCACATTAGGAGCATGCTTGTCCCCCAGAGTAGGCAGCATAGATGTCCCCCAGATTAGGAGCATACTTGTCCCCCAGATTAGGCAGCATAGATGTCCACCAGATTAGGAGTTTAGTTGTCCCCCCGATTAGGAGCATAGTTGTCCCCCAGATAAGGAGCATAGTTGTCCCCCAGATTAGGCAGCATAGATGTCCCCCAGATTAGGAGCATAGTTGTCCCCCAGATTAGGCAGCATAGTTGTCCCCCAATCAGCGCGGGCCGGTCAGAGCCAATCAAAGGGCCTTATATGGAAAGCGGGCCGTACAATGTCCAGGTCTGCCCCAGAGGGTTTCATAACCAACCACTATAGAGAAAATGTTGTTGTAGGAGCATGGTCAATCTTCTCAGACCCATCTGTCATTGGTGGCTGGAAATCCTGGCTGATCCATGCCTGATTCATCTTGACAAACGTCAGTCTCTCCACATTTTTAGTGGACAGATGAGTTCGCCTTGGGGTGACTATGGCCCCGGCCGCACTAAACACCCGCTCTGATGGCATACTACTGGCCGGGCAGGACAGCTTTTCCAGGGCAAACTCTTCTTTGGCAGCCCAGAAGTCCAGTGGATCTTCAACGGTTGTTGGCAGGGTCATGTCGAGGTAAGCCACCACCTGCTGGTTCAGGTCCTGCTCCATGTCCACCTGCTGCTGATGAGTAGCTTCACTATGCGGCTGAAGGAAGCTACTCATCAGCGTAGACTCAGGCTGCTGCTGATTGAGCCGGTACTGCTCCTGCCACCCCTCCCCTCCGCAGCAGCCGTGGCAGTGGAAGGTGAGCGCAGAGGGCCCCCCGAGTCAGACCTGCGAGTGGATGGACCATGTGGCCGATGGACCATGTGGCATCGGCCAACCGACTACATAGAAGCTCCCTGAAGTAGGTCAGTTTGTCCTCCCTTTCAGTGGGTGTAAAAAAGGCCCCCATTCTGGGCCGGTAGCGAGGGTCTAATAAGGTGGAGATCTAGAAGTCATCGCGCTGACGAATTTTGACAATTCGGGGTCACTACGCAAGCAACTCAGCATGCATCGTGCCATTTGTGACAGGGACTCGCTTGGACTACCTGCCTCCATCTCTACTGCATACTGCCACGATGTGTCTGGGTCCTCTGTCTCGCCTCCCTCGTAATAACCCTCCAGCTCCTCTGGCGGCTCCTGCTCCTCCTCTCCTGTCCAATGACCAGAAACACCGGCCATCTCATCCACCGTAAACTGTGCTCCGCTCTGCCCCTCATCATCCACCTCCAGTTCATCCCCCACAGGACTCATGTAGCCTTCTAATGTAGGCGCAACGTCTCCATTGCCGTTACCAGCCATGTTTTCAATAATTTTTTTGAGAAAATGTAGGAGTGGAATTACGTCGTTCATGGCGTAATTCAAGCGACTAACAAAAAATGTGGCTTCCTCAAAGGGCCTCAGCAAACAGCAGGTGTCACGTATGAGCTGCCACTCGTTCACATTGAAGTTACACAGGGGAGTACTCCTATCTGCTTGTATCATCAAAAAATCCGTGATGGCTTTTCTTTGTTCGTATAGTCTGTCCAACATATGCAGGGTGGAATTCCAACGTGTGGCAACATCACAAATGAGACTATGTTGTGGGATACCGTTCTGACGCTGCAGCTCAAGCAAAGTGTGCTTGGCAGTGTACGAGTGACTGAAGTGCATGCACAGTTTCCTTGCCATTGTCAGGACGTCTTGCAAATGGGGTGAAGACTTGATGAACTTCTTGACAACCAGATTCAACACTTGTGCCATGCAGTGCGAATGGTTCACACTTCCTTGTCGCAGCACGGCTACAATGTTCTTCCCATTGTCGGTCACCATGGTTCCCATTTCCAGATTTCGTGGAGTAAGCCATACTCGGATTTGTTCCCTAATGAACTTCAGCAGTTCCTCCCCTGTGTGACTCCGTTCGCCAAGGCAAACCATGTGAAGGACGGCTTGACACCGCTGTGCCCTACACACAGGGTACGATGAAGGGCCACCGAGATTTGGATGTGCAGTGGAGGCCGAGGACACGGGGGAGGAGGAGGGGCACACTGTAAAAGGACCAACTGCCTGGGAGCGAGAGCGTTGAGGAGGAAGCGGTGTGACCTGTCCAAGTTGCTGTTGTGGCTGTGCAGGAACAAAATTTACCCAGTGGGCCTTAAAAGACATGTATTGTCCCTGCCCGTAGTTACAGCTCCACACGACGGTGCTGCCGTGCACTTTTGAACACACCGACAGGCTCAAGGACTGGCCCACCTTCTCTTGTTCAAACTTATGCAGGGCTGGTACTGCCTTCTTCGCAAAGAAATGACGGCTTGGGACTCTCCACCTCGGCTCGGCACAAGCCATCAATTCCCTGACAGCTGCAGAGTCCACCAGTTGGAAAGGGAGGGACTGCAACACCAGAAACTTGGACAGGAGCACATTCAACTTCTGCGCCGTTGGATGAGTGGACTCGCCCCAAGTCTGCTGCCAACTCTGCCTGACGTATGTAGGCCTCTGCCCCTTCTCTGTGCACATCCTGGCACTTCCCTGCCTGACATACTTTTTTTGCCTGCGTTTATGAGGGTATAAAACAGCAGCAGGCGATTACTTACGGCTGTCCTTAAGTATATAGGCCCCAGACAGAATAACAGTTACTAAATAGTACACTCCTTTGTTGTATGTATGCCCTTTGCAATGATGAGCGCACTGGTATGCGTATTTCTACGCAGAAAAAACACTTTTTTTTTTTTTTTTAAATACACCAGCAGGTGTATACTTATGTGTGGAATAGCACTGAATTTAGCACAGGGACAGAATAACAGGTAGTAAATAGTACACTACTTGGTTCTATGTATGCCCTTTGCAATGATGAGCGCACTGTTAAGCGTATTTATACGCAGAAAAAAACTCATTTTTTTGTTGTATACACCAGCCGGTGTATACTAATGTGTGGAATAGCACTGAATTTAGCACCGAGACAGAAATACAGGTACTAAATAGTACACTACTTGGTTGTATGTATGCCCTTTGCAATGATGAGCACACTGTTAAGCGTATTTGTACGCAGGAAAACCTTTTTTTTTTCTTTAATACACCGGCAGGTGTATATCGTGTGGTATAACACTTAATTTAGCACAGAGACAGAAAAAAATTTAGTATATGGTACTCTATTTGCTTGTATTTAGGCCCTTTGCAATGATAAGGCCACTGTTAAGTGTATTTGTACGCAGGAAAACCTTTTTTTTCTTTAATACACCGGCAGGTGTATATCGTGTGGTATAACACTTAATTTAGCACAGAGACAGAAAAAAAGGTGGTATATGGTACTCTATTTGCTTGTATGTAGGCCCTTTGCAATGATAAGGCCACTGAAAAAGTGTATTTGTACGCAGGAAAAATGGGTGGAAAAAGGACCCTGAACAATAAAAGAAGCAACCTGATTGGTTACTAGGGGAAAATGCAACACTTTCCAAGGCAGAGGTCTGGATGAATATCCCCCCTAATGCACAAATTAAAAACAACAAAAAAGCCCCTGGCTGTGCGAGCTTTACCTCTGTAAACCATCCAAAGTCCCAAGGTCACATTTACTTGCCTCACAGTCAGAAAGTTCTGCCGGAAATTCTGGGGCAGGAGTCTGCGCCTTTTGTAGGGTTTCATTTGTGCCAAAATTACAAACTTGCGTGCGACAATTGATAATTTTGGTGCAACTACCCTCCATTTGACGCAAAAAAAAAAAACATGAATAAAATCACACATTGCAATACCATTATTGATACATACCCCCCCCCCCCCCCCCAGAGTCCCTGACAGGCGTGTTGGATTCTATTTGTCTCCTAGTTTAACTTACTCCTTATTTACTGTCCAATAAAGGGGAGTAGAAGGGTGGCCAATAACCACAATTTTTTTTATTACCTTGACCATATGTCTCCCGTTTGACCACTAAGAGGGTGATCTATCATTTCTCCTTACCTTTGCACCACATTTTTTTTGCCGTCTGGTCACCTTGGAGACACATACCAATGAATTCCTCCCTTGCTTCCAGTGCTGGCTGTAAAGGGCAAAGAGTGGGGGCCCGATATGCCAACCAAACTGTTTACTCTTGGGCCACTCTTGACTTAGTAGCCTTTGGGTTTTCACCCTTAAACCCTTTTCTCTGAGGATCTGGTTTTTGCTGCTAGAGATTCCCATCTCACTACCTCTTAGACTATGTTCACGAGGGCGAAAAGTGTGCCGAATGTCCGCACGTAAAACAAGTGTGGACATTTCGCACATTTTGACTAACCAACGGGTGCTGGGACGTCTCATAGATGGCAATGCATTTCCTCACGGACTCTGCAAAAAGAATAGACTATTGACTATTCTTTCTGCAGATGCCAGAATTTGAATTTCTGTGCCAGAAATTCTGCCGTTTGAACAGTGTCGCAGAATCCCATTGAAATCAATGGGACTTTGCGGCAGCGGAATGTCCATGCGGAATATTTGCAGGCATTCCGCAAAATTTCTCCCCATGTAAACATAGCCTAAGAGTTGTCCTGTTGTGGCCCAGTGAAGCAAAGGACACGAGGCACCGAGGGGTCATGGAGAGCCAAGTCTGGGCAGAAATAAAGTCAAGAAGGCTTAAAGGGGTTCTCCGGTGACAACCTTTTTTCTTTTAAATCAACTGGTGCCAGAAAGTTAAACAGATTTGTAAATTACTTCTATTAAGAAATCTTAATCCTTCCTGTACTTATTAGCTGCTGAATACTACAGAGGAAATTCTTTTCGGAATTCTCTCTGATGACATCACAAGCACAGTGCTCTTTGCTGACATCATTATAATAATAACACCTCTTTATTTATTGTTGTCCTTAGTGGGATTTGAACCCAAGGTCCCAGCACTGCAAGGCAGCAGTGCTAACCACTGAGCCACCATGCTGCCCTTAGCATACATCGGCTATGCACTGTTGCTAAAATGGACAGAGATGTCAGCAGAGAGCACTGTGGTCTTGATGCCATCGGTGTTCCAAAAAGAAAGGAATTCCTCTGTAGCATTCAGCAGCTAATAAGTAATGGAAGGATTAAGATTTTTTAATAGAAGTAATTTACAAATATGTTTAACTTTCTGGCACCAGTTGATTTAAAAGAAAAAAGGTTTTCACCGGAGTACCCCTTTAAAGAATCCTAAAACTGATTCTTTTATTAACGGTCATTTAGATCTATCATATATTATATGGAAATTACACAGTCCACCTACATGGGCCTGTCAGGTTTTTCAGGCAGGTCTTTTGACACTTCTTTGCGCTGGAGAAGGCATGCTGACCAACTCGGCTAGCAGTCTGCAGTAAGACTGTAAAGATATCTTTAACCCCTTAAGGACCAGGCCATTTTACACCTTAGGACCAGAGCGTTTTTTGAACATCTGACCACTGTCACTTTAAGCATAAATAACTCTAAGACGCTTATACCTATCATTCTGATTCCAAGATTGTTTTTTCGTGACATATTCTACTTTATGTTATTGGTAAAATTTTGTCGATACTTGCATCGTTTCTTAGTGAAAAATTCCAAAATTTGATGAAAAAATTGAAAATTTAGCATTTTTCTAACTTTGAAGCTCTCTGCTTGTAAGGAAAATGGATATTCCAAATAATTTTTTTTTTTATTCACATATACAATATGTCCACTTTATGTTTGCATCATAAAATTTACGATTTTTTACTTTTGGAAGACACCAGAGGGCTTCAAAGTTCAGCAGCAATTTTCCAATTTTTCACAAAATTTCCAAAATCACAATTTTTCAGGGACCAGTTCAGGTTTGAAATGGATTTGAAGGGTCTTCATATTAGAAATACCCCATAAATGACCCCATTATAAAAACTGCACCCCCCAAAGTATTCAAAATGACATTCAGTCAGCGTTTTAACCCTTTAGGTGTTTCACAGGAATAGCAGCAAAGTGAAGGAGAAAATTCACAATCTTCATTTTTTACACTTGCATGTTCTTGTAGACCCAATTTTTTAATTTTTACAAGGGGTAAAAGGAGAAAATGTATACTTATATTTGTAGCCCAATTTCTCTTGAGTAAGCACATACCTCATATGTCTATGTAAAGTGTTCGGCGGGCGCAGTAGAGGGCTCAGAAGCGAAGGAGCGACAAGGGGATTTTGGAGAGTACGTTTTTCTAAAATGGTTTTTGGGGGGCATGTTGCATTTAGGAAGCCCCTATGGTGCCAGAACAGGAAAAAATACCCACATGGCATACCATTTTGGAAACAAGACCCCTTGAGGAACGTAACAAGCAATAAAGTGAGCCTTAATACCCCACAGGTGTTTCACGACTTTTGCATATGTAAAAAAAATGTTTTAAAAATGTCACTAAAATGTGTGTTTCCACCCAAATTTCACATGTATGCAAGGGTTAATAGCAGAAAATACCCCCCAAAATTTGTAACCCCATCTCTTCTGAGTATGGAGGTACCCCATAAGTTGACCTGAAGTGTACTACGGGCGAACTACAATGCTCAGAAGAGAAGGAGTCATATTTGGCTTTTTGAGAGCAAATTTTGCTCGGGGGCATGTCGCATTTAGGAAGCCCCTATGGTGCCAGGACAGCAAAAAATACCCACATGGCATACCATTTTGGAAACTAGACCCCTTGAGGTATGTAACAAGAAATAAAGTGAGCCTTAATACCCCACAGGGGTTTCACGACTTTTGCATACGTAAAATAAAAATAAAAAATTTCACTAAAATGTGTGTTTCCCCCCCAAATTTCACATTTTTGCAAGGGTTAATAGCAAAAAATACCCCCCAAAATTTGTAACCCCATCTCTTATGAGTATGAAGGTACCCCATAAATTGACCTGAAGCGCACTACGGGCAAATTACAATGCTCAGAAGAGAGGGAGTCATATTTGGCTTTTTGAGAGCAAATTTTGCTCGGGGGGCATGTCGCATTTAGGAAGCCCCTATGGTGCCAGGACAGCAAAATAACCCCCACATGGCATACCATTTTGGAAACTAAACCCCTTGAGGAATTTAACAAGGGGTACAGTGAGCATTTACCCCCCACTGGTGTCTGTCAGATCTTTGGAACAGTGGGCTGTACAAAATTTTTAATTTGCGCAGCCCACTGTTCCAAAGATCTGTCAGACACCAGTGGGGGGTAAATTCTCACTGCACCCCTCATTACATTCCGTGAGGGGTGTAGTTTCCGAAATGGGGTCACATGTGAGTTTTTTTTTTTTTTTTGCGTTTGTCAAAACCGCTGTAACAATCAGCCACCCCTGTGCAAATCACCTCAAATGTACATGGTGCACTCTCTCTTCTGGGCCTTGTTGTGCGCCCCCAGAGCACTTTGCGCCCACATATGGGGTATCTCCGTAGTCGGGAGAAATTGCATTACAAATTTTGGGGGGCGTTTTTCCCTTTTACCTCTTGTCAAAATGAAAAGTATGGGGCAACACCAGCATGTTAGTGTAAAAAATTTTTTTTTTTACACTAACATGCTGGTGTAGACCCCCAACTTCACCTTTTCATGAGGGGTGAAAGGAGAAAAAGCCCCCCAAAATTTGTTAAGAAATTTCTCCCGAGTTTGGCGATACCCCATATGTCGCCCTAAACTGTTGCCTTGAAATACGACAGGGCTCCAAAGTGAGAGCGCCATGCGCATTTGAGGCCTAAATTAGGGACTTGCATAGGGGTGAACATAGGGGTATTCTACGCCAGTGATTCCCAAACAGGGTGCCTCCAGCTGTTGCAAAACTCCCAGCATGCCTGGACAGTCAACGGCTGTCCGGCAATACTGGGAGTTGTTGTTTTGCAACAGCTGGAGGCTCCATTTTGGAAACAGTGGCGTACCAGACATTTTCATTTTTATTGGGGAGGGGGGCTGTGTAGGGGTATGTGTATATGTAGTGTTTTTTACTTTTTATTTTATTTTGTGTAAGTGTAGTGTAGTGTTTTTAGGGTACAGTCACATGGGTGGGGGATTACAGCGAGTTTGAGCTGCCGCGCAAAATTTGCTGCATCGCAAACTTGCAGCCTGATAAGCCCCCTGCCCATATGAATGTATCCTGTACATTCACAGTGGGGGGGGGGGGACCTCCAGCTGTTGCAAAACTACAACTCCCAGCATGCACAGTCCATCAGTGCATGCTGGTAGTTATAGTTTTGCAACAGCTGGAGGCACACGGGTTGGGAAACACCGAGTTAGGAAACAGACAATGTTTCCCAACCAGTGTGCCTCCTGTTGTTGCAAAACTACAACTCCCAAACATTCTCAGGCATGCTGGAAGTAGTAGTTCGGCAACATCTTTAGAGCTAGATGTTGCCGAACTACAACTCCCAGCATGCTTGGAGTTGTAGTTTTGCAACATCTGGAGGACTACAGTTTGCAGACCACTAATACAGTGGTTCCCAATCTGTGCCCTTCCAGATGTTGCAAAACTACAACTCCCAGTATGCCAAAACTGTCCAGGCATGCTGGGAGTTGTAGTTCTGCAACATCTGAAGGGCCAGATGTTACAGAACTACAACTCCCAGCATGCCTGGACAGTAAGGGCATGCTGAGGATGTGTAGTTTTGCAACATCTGGAAGGCACAGTGGTCTCCAAACTGTGGACCTCCAGATGTTGCAAAACTGAAACTCCCAGCATGCCCGGACGCCAAGAGCTGTCTGGGCATGCTGGGAGTTGTAGTTTACAGGGTCCCTTTACAGCAATGCATGTCGCTTTACGGCGACGTGCATTGCTGTAAAGGGCCCGACCGCGGCTGAAGATCTACTCACCTGTCGCCGCCGCCGCCGTCTCCGCCGCCGGGATCCGGGTCTTCAGGGACGAGGTAAGTACCGGGGCTGGTCCCCAGCACTCCCCCGTCCCCCGCCGCTTCCTCCGGTCTTCCTCCCGTCCTGTCCGGACTTTCAGGGGCCGGGCAGGACGGGAGGAAGTAACCGCCCCCCCTCCTGCGATTGGTCGGTTAACTAACCAACGGATCGCAGGGTATAGGAGGAGGTGGCCGGTTTGCCACCTCGCTCCTATACTTCAGCATGGTCCTGGCTGTCTGTGACAGCCGGGGTCATGCGAAATTACCGGGCGGTCGGGTCCCAGAGACCCGATCAGCCCGGTATCGCCGCAGATCGCAAGGGCGATTTCCCTTGCGATTTGCGGCGATCGCCGACATGGGGGGCCTACATGGCCCCCCTCGGCGTTTGCCCTGGATGCCTGCTGAAGGATTTCAGCAGGCATCCAGTTCCGATCTCTGCCCGGCGAGCGGCAGAGACCGGAAAATGCCATGACGTTGTGGAACGTCATTGGTCCTTAAAGCCCAGGGTGCCATGACGTTCCACAAAGTCATTGGTCCTTAAGAGGTTAAATATCAGATAATGGGGGTCTCTAATGAAAAAATAGAGATTTGTTAAGAAATTATTCAGCAATGAATTTAACGGATTGACAAAAATGATGTTTAACCCCTTAAGGACCAGGCCATTTTACACCTTAGGACCAGAGCATTTTTTACACATCTGACCACTGTCACTTTAAACATTAATAACTCTGGAATGCTTTTAGTTATCATTCTGATTCCGAGATTGTTTATTCGTGACATATTCTACTTTAACTTAGTGGTAAAATTTTGTGGTAACTTGCATCCTTTCTTGGTGAAAAATCCCAAAATTTGATGAAAAATTTGAAAATTTTGCATTTTTCTAACTTTGAAGCTCTCTGCTTGTAAGGAAAATGGATATTCAAAATATTTTTTTATTTTATTCACATTTCCAATATGTCTACTTTATATTTGCATCATAAAATTGACATGTTTTTACTTTTGGAAGACACCAAAGGCCTTCAAAGTTCAGCAGCAATTTTCCAATTTTTCAAAAAAATTTGAACCTCGCTTTTTTTCAGAGACCAGTTCAGGTTTGAAGTGGATTTGAAGGGTCTTCCCATTAGAAATACCCCACAAATGACCCCATTATAAAAACTACACCCCCCAAAGTATTCAAAATGACAATCAGTAAGTGTTTTAACCCTTTAGGTGTTTCACAGGAATAGCAGCAAAGTGAAGGAGAAAATTCACAATCTTCATTTTTTACACTCGCATGTTCTTGTAAACCCAATTTTTGAATTTTTACAAGGGGTAAAAGGAGAACATGTATACTTATATTTGTAGCCAAATTTCTCTCGAGTAAGCACATACCTCATATGTCTATGTAAAGAGTTCGGCGGGCGCAGTAGAGGGCTCAGAAGCGAAGGAGCGACAAGGGGATTTTGGAGAGTACGTTTTTCAGAAATGGTTTTTGGGGGGCATGTTGCATTTAGGAAGCCCCTATGGTGCCAGAACAGCAAAAATAACCCACATGGCATACCATTTTGGAAACTAGACCCCTTGGGGAACGTTACAAGGAATAAAGTGAGCCTTAATACCCCACAGGTGTTTCATGACTTTTGCATATGTAAAAAAAATTAAAAAAAATTCACTAAAATGTGTGTTTCCCCCTAAATTTCACATTTTTGCAAGGGTTAATAGCAGACAATACCCCCCAAAATTTGTAAACCCATCTCTTCTGAGTATGGAGGCACCCCATAAGTTGGCATGAAGTGCATTACGGGCGAACTACAATGCTCCGAAGAGAAGGAGTGATATTTGACTTTTTGAGAGCAAATTTTGCTCGGGAGGCATGTCGCATTTAGGAAGCCCCTATGGTGCCAGAACAGCAAAAAAAAAAACACATGGCATACCATTTTGGAAACTAGACCCCTTGAGGAACGTAACAAGGAATAAAGTGAGCCTTAATACCCCACACAGGTTTCACGGCTTTTGCATATGTAAAAAAATATATATATATTTTCCACTAAAATGTGTGTTTCCCCCCAAATTTCACATTTTTGCAAGGGTTAATAGCAGAAAATACCCCCCAAAATTTGTAACCCCATCTCTTCTGAGTATGGAGGTACCCCATAAGTGGACCTGAAGTGCACTACGTGCGAACTACAATGCTCAGAAGAGGAGGAGCACCATTGAGCTTTTGGAAAGAGAATTCGTTTGGAATGGTAGTCAGGGGCCATGTGCATTTACAAAGCCCTCCGTGGTGCCAGAACAGTGGACCCCCCCCACATGTGACCTCATTTTGGAAACTACACCCCTCACAGAATTTAATAAGTGGTGCAGTGAGCATTTACACCCCACTGGCGTTTGACAGATCTTTGGGACAGTGGGCTGTGCAAATGGAAAATTACATTTTTCATTTTCATGGATCACTGTTCCAAAAATCTGTCAGACACCTGTGGGGCGTAAATGCTCACTGTACCCCTTATTACATTACATGAGGGGTGTAGTTTCCAAAATGGGGTCACATATGGGGGGGGTCCATTGTTCTGGTACCATGGGGGCTTTGTAAACACAAGTGGCCTTCAATTCCGGACAAATTTTCTGTTCAAAATCCCAATGGCGCTCCTTCTCTTCTGAGCATTGTAGTGCACCCATAGAGCACTTTACATCCACATATGGGGTATGCGCTTACTCAGAAGAAATTGGGTTACAAATTTTGGGGGGCTTTTTTTTATTTTCCCTTGTGAAAATGAAAAATTTAGGGTGACACCAGCATTTCAGTGAAAAAAATTTTTTTTTTTCATTTTCCCATCCAACTTTAATGAAAATTTGTCAAACACCTTTGGGGTGTTCAGGCTCACTATACCCCTTGTTACGTTCCGTGAGGGGTGTCGTTTCCAAAATGGGGTCACATGTCTGTATTTATTGTTTTGTGTTTATATCAGAACCACTGTAAAATCAGCCACCCCTGTGCAAATCACCAATTTAGGCCTCAAATGTACATGGTACGCTCTCACTCCTGAGCCTTGTTGTGCGTCCGCAGAGCATTTTACGCCCACATATGGGGTATCTCCGTACTCAGGAGAAATTGCGTTACAAATTTTGGGGGTCTTTTTTTCCTTTTACCTCCCGTGAAAATAAAAAGTAAAGGACAACACCAGCATGTTAGTGTAAAAAAATTTTTTTTTTTACACTAACAGGCTGGTGTAGACCCCAACTTTTCTTTTTCATAAGGGGTAAAAGGAAAAAAAGCCCCCAAAATTAGTAACGCAATTTCTCCCGAGTACGGAAATACCCCATATGTGGCCCTAAACTGTTTCCTTGAAATACGACAGGGCTCCGAAGTGAGAGAGCGCCATGCGCATTTGAGGACTAAATTAGGGATTGCACAGGGGTGGACATAGGGGTATTCTACGCCAGTGATTCCCAAACAGGGTGCCTCCAGCTGTTGCTAAACTCCCAGCATGCCTGGACAGTCAGTGGCTGTCCGGAAATGCTGGGAGTTGTTGTTTTGCAACAGCTGGAGGCTCTGTTTTGGAAACACTGCCGTACAATACGTTTTTTATTTTTTATTAGGGGGACAGTGTAAGGGGGTGTATATGGTGTGTTTTACTCTTTATTATGTGTAAGTGTAGTGTTTTTAGGGTACATTCACACTGGCGGGTTTACAGTGAATTTACCGCTAGGAGTTTGCGCTGCGGTGAAAAATTTGCCACAGCCCAAACTTGAAGCAGAAAACTTACTGTAAACCCGCCAGTGTGAATGTACCCTGTACGTTCACATGGGGGGCAAACCTCCAGCTGTTTCAAAACTACAACTCCCAGCATGTACTGACAGACCGTGCATGCTGGGAGTTGTACTTTTGCAACAGCTGGAGGCACACTGGTTGGAAAACCTTCAGTTAGGTTCTGTTACCTAACTCAGTATTTTCCAACCAGTGTGCCTCCAGCTGTTGCAAAACTTCAACTCCCAGCATGTACTGATCGCCGAAAGGCATGCTGGGAGATGTAGTTGTGCAACAGCTGGAGGGATCGCAACTACAACTCCCAGCATGCAGAGACAGCTGTTTGCTGTTTAGGCTTGCTGGGAGTTGCAGTTTTGCAACATCTGTAGAGCTATAGTTTAGAGACCACTGCATAGTGGTCTCCAAACTGTGGACCTCCAGATGTTGCAAAACTACAACTCCCAGCATGCCCAGACAGCAAACTGCTGTGTGGGCATGCAGGGAGCTGTAGTTTTGCAAGATCTGGAGGTGCACAGTATAGAGATCACTTTGCAGTGGTCTCAAACTGTAGACCTCCAGCTGTTGCAAAACTGCAACTCCCAGCAAGCCTAAACAGCTCTCTGGGCATGCTGGGAGTTGTAGTTTTGCAACATCTGGAGGGTTACAGTTTAGAGACCACTATAGTGGTCTCAGACTGTAGCCCCCCAGATGTTGCTAAGTAACTCACCGGCTTCCGTTGGATCCAGGGAGCCGTCCTCTTCTTCCGTCGATCGTCGCCCGCTTCCGCCGCTGATCGTCGCCCGCTGCCGTCGCCGATAGGGTAAGTGGATCTTCGGCGCCGGTCCCTGTCGGTTTCCCCGTCCTGCCCCGCCTATTGTGGGTGGGCAGGACGGGGAAACCGAAAGTAAACCCCTCCGCCCCCGATCTGCTATTGGTGGTCGCGTCTAGACCACCAATAGCAGAGATAGGAGGGGTGGCAACCCTGCCACCTCACTCCTATCGCTACAGGGGGATCGTGGGTGTCTAGGACACCCGCAATCCCCCTTCTATTCCGGGTCACCGGGTCACCATAGACCCGTATGACCCGGAATCGGCGCAAATCGCAAGTGTGAATTCACTTGCGATTTGCGCCGATCGCCGACATGGGGGGGTCTAATGACCCCCCTGGGAATTTGCGCGGGGTGCCTGCTGATAGATATCAGCAGTCACCCCGGCGCGATCCCCGTCCGGCGCGATCCCCGCCCGGCGCGCGGCGGGGACCGAAATTCCCACGGGCGTACAGGTACGCCCTTGGTCCTTAAGTACCAGGGTGCAAAGGCGTACCTGTACGCCCTTGGTCCTTAAGGGGTTAAGGGAGGTTATTCACTCTAAGCTTAATATACAGTGGTCCCTCAAGTTACAATATTAATTGGTTCCAGGATGACCATTGTATGTTGAAACCATTGTATGTTGAGACCATAACTCTATGGAAACCTCGTAATTGGCTCTGAAGGCCCAAAATTTCATCCAAGAATAGGAGAAAGTGAGGATTAAAGAAAAATAAGTTGATAACTAATATAGATAAAGCAAATCCTTACACATAAAAGTAAGAAAGATCTGCTGGGAGCTGTAAATCACTGTCTATTTCAGTGTTTTCCAACCAGGGTGCCTCCAGCTGTTACAAAACTACAACTCCCAGCATGCACGGACAGCCTTTGGCTGTCCGGGCATGCTGGGAGTTGAAGTTTTGCAACAGCTGGAGGTACCATCGTTGGGAAACACTGGTCTATGTAGAGGACAGGAGCTTCTTCAGGGTCCTGTACAGTACACAGTGTCCTAAAAAAGTAACATGGAGCCGCCCTCACCTGGTGTCTAAAGGAGAAGCTAACCCTGGCACAGGTAAAGAGTACAGAACATGTAATACCTCCCTGTACTGTAAGGGGGCGCTACCAGACACCAGTCAGTGCATGCACTTTAGGAATACAGGGGTTTTACCAGAGAATGCCCATTCTGATTGGTCGTTTCTTCCGGCCATTGACACGTTTTGCAGATTCCATAGTATTGTATGTTGAGTCTGGTTTCAAGTTACAATGGTCCAGAAAAGACCATTGTATGTTGAAACTATTGTATGCTGAGGCCATTGTAAGTTGAGGGATCACTGTACATACTTATTTGTAAGGAAAAACTTTAAGAAAACTCTTTGAAAAAAAAAGCTTCACATGCATATTGTTGATTTTCATCATTTTCCCTGGATGTATTCTGTTGGTCTGGGTTTGTTTTGTCCCCCACTCCCATCCTCCATGTCTGTATTGTTTGTATAGGGCCTTATACGGCCCCGTCTCCTGTAAGTTTGCTTGTCTGGTTGCCATGGCTATTGATTGGCACTTTTTGTTGCCAGTCTTTTACTTAACCTTTTATATTCTGAGATGTCCACTGGTTCTGATAACTTGGCAAAGTTCCTAGACCGGGCCTACGTGTTTCTTCAGATTGCCCATGTTGAATGCATTTTTGTGTTTATTGAAGGGCACGTGTTTTCTTACCATCTCAGAAAAATCGCCATTAAATGGGGAAAGTGCTCGGCTTTGTCTGCAAATGAACCAAATCAAAACGACTCTTGGACGGTCTCCATGTCTCCCCTTTATTCCTTCTCAGTGTGGGGTCTATTGGTTTTCCTAATTGAAATTGGTGAATGTGTAATTTATTAAAGTGAATGATAAATGATTACATCCCCTTCTCTAGTATAAAAGTGCAGCTATGTTCCCGTGATTGCCGAATCTCCAATATTAGGTAAATAGACCAAAGGTTAACAAATACCCTAATATAATCTCCCGAAAATCTTGCTCCCTGGGCAAAAAATACATTAGCTCACCGTGTGTAAATGGCATTGTTCCACCAATAACTTCAAATTCTGTTATCGACTAAATTAATGCAGCAGTCATGTTTAAAGGGGTACTCCGCCCCTAGACATTTTATCCCCTATGCAAAGGATAGGGGATAAGATGTCAGATCGCCGGGGTCCTGCCGCTGGTGACCCCCGCAATATAGCAAGCAGCACCCACCTGTAACTGCTTACGGAAGCGCTGGAGGCTCTCAGGCTAATTCCTCCCGACCACGGGGACGTAAGATTGTGACGTCATGACTCCGCCCAGTGTGATGTCACGCCCCGCCCCCTCAATGCAAGTCTATGGGAGGGGGCGTGATGGTCATCACGCCCCCTCCCATATACTTGAATTAAGGGGCGGGGCGTGACTCACACAGGGGTGGAGTCGTGACGTCACGATCTTCCATCCCCGTGGTCGGGAGGAATTAGCCTGAGAGCCTCCAGCACTTCCGGAATTCTGACATACAGCATATAGACGCATAATATGGCAGTACACAGGAAAGAGCCTTATACGTTTTTTACATCTACAGACGCATATGAGGCTTGATTTTTGTACCACCAATTATACTTTCTGATTACATCACTCATTTTACTATCAAATTGACAATAAAACAAAAAAATATATTTGTGGGCCAAAGAAAAAAAAAATAATCCATTTTGTAACTTTATGCATAAGTATGCATAAAATTGTCCCCTTCTGGCACCTAGAATTCTTTTTTTTTTTTTTTTTTCATATACCGGGCTGTTTGAGGGTAATTTTTTGCTCCGTAATCTTTTGTTTTTTTTGGTACCATTGTGGTATTGATTGTACTTTTTGATCGCTTTTTGCTTATTTGTTTTTGGTATATGGCATGTTTACGTTTACGCTATTTACTGTACGGAATAAATTATGTTATATTTTAATAGTTTGGACAATTATGCAAGAGACGATACCTAATATGTTTATTTTTATTATGTTACATGCTTTTTATATGAAAAATGGGTGGTGTATGTATTTTAAACCTTTATTACACACTTTTTTTTTAAACTTTATTAGTCCCTCAGTGGACTTTTAGGTGAAATCATTAGATTCTTCCTAAAGATCAATGCAGTTCTGTTGAAATGCACTGATCTGTGTGCTCTGCGCCCCATTGGTAGAGCCTGGTGCAACCAGACTATATCAAATAAAGAGCCAGAGACAGCACAGGAGGAGCGGTAAGCCCTCCAGCTACCATTACAATGGATCGCTGATTGCAGTGTTCTCACAAGAACAAATACTTAGAGTAGAAACAGCATGATACACTGTGATACATCTGTTGCATTCTAAAAGGTGCGTTCACACGGGCGGATTACCTGCGGAATTTCCGTAGCGTATTTGCTACAGAAAATCTGCAGCGGATTCTGCTACCATTGACTTCAACGGGTCAGCCAAAAATCCACAATAGAGGCAGATTTTCCTTTAGGCCCATTGAAGTCAATGGTAGCAAAATCCGCTGCGGAATATCCAAAGGTAATCTGCTTGTGTGAACATACCCTAAGGGTACCTTCAGACAAGCTGAAGGGTACGATGCAAATCCGCCACCGAAGGACCACTAGTTGGTGCCTCAGATGTGCCTGCTCAGAGCGGCAATACACCTCTACAAGCAGACAAACTGTGATGTGCGAGTTTCTGCGCGCATGCAAAGCATACTTGCACATCGCTGCTGCTCTTGGCCCAGCTCAGGAGCGGCCGCGAGTACACCATGCATGCGTGGCGACTCGCACATCGCAGCAGTGTGTCTGCTCGTAGCGGCGTATTGCTGCTCCGAGCAGGCACATCTGAGGCACCAACTAGTGGTCCTTCGGTGGCGGATTCACAGCGTAAAATACGCTGTGGATCCGCTCATCTGAACGTACCCTTGGTCTATCTATTCCAGATTTGCAGTGCCTAAGAATTAAACAGTTTTAGTAAATTGGGGCCATTGTTTTCTTGGAAAATTGTCCCTTCAGGTTTTGAGCCAAAGCTAAAGGTGGATCCGGCAAGGAAGAGAAGTAAATGTTCTTGCTTTACATTTCCCATTCTGCTTCAAATCATTGGCTCTGGCTCTAAAAATGAATGGAAAATTCCATTCCATTATCTGATGAGTTTTTTTTAGCCCAAGTGGAAATGGAATAAAATGTTACAAATTATAACACAGATAAGGTTTGTGCCACAATTTGCAACTTTTTTACATAAACTTATGGACTAATATAACCCCCCCCCCCCTTCATATTGTAGTATTAACCTATATTATGGGTTTACCCAGCCATAATATAGCCTCAATATAGAACCTGTTATATGACTACATTCGGATCCTGGCGGTTCTACTGAACTGAACTTAAATGGGCACTGTCATGAAAAATAATTTTTGATATGTTGTAGTACTCAAGTACTACAACATATCTCTAATATACTTTTATTAAAAAAAATGCTTTTAAAACATTTTAAAAGCAATTTGAAATTCGGCCACTAGGGGGCGCCCTCCTAGTGGCCGAATGCAGTGCAGAGTGACGTCACAGCAAAATTCCGACTGATTCCGGCAGGGCATCAGTCGAAATTTTGCGCAGGCGCAGTAACAGCCAGGGCTCCGCATCGGCTGACGGCCCTGCTGCAAGGTGCGGGCGGCGCGGGGGGTTGGCTGCTACAGCAAGGTGCGGGGAGTGCTGCTCTAAGGTACGGGGGGGATGGGGGGCGCTGCTGCAAGGTGCGGGGGGATGGGGGGCGCTGCTGCAAGGTGCGGGGGGATGGGGGGCGCTGCTGCAAGGTACGAGCGGGATGGGGGGCGCTGCTGCAAGGTACGAGCGGGATGGGGGGGCGCTGCTGCAAGGTACGGGGGCTCCTGGCTCACTCCTTCCCCCATGAAACTCCTGTCCTGGGTGCCTCCAGTTGTTTTACCACTACAACTCCCAGCATGCCCTGACAGCCAATAGATGTCAGGGCATGCTGGGAGTTGTAGTGGTGAAACAGCTGGAGGCACCCTGTTGGGAGAACTAAGGGCGGAAGTCCCCCCCCCCAGCAGGCATCAGTGACGTGGTGCCTGCTGGGGAAGTCTGCCTGGTAGTGAGCACACTACCAGGCAGACTAAATGCCATTTTAAAAATAGTAAAAAAAATAAATAAAGGCAGGGAGGGTGTTAGGGATAGAAGGGCAATAGGCAGGGACAGAAAAAAAAAATCATGATGGTGGGAGCTACCCTTTAACAGTACTCCGGTGGAAAACATTTTTTATAAAATCAACTGGTGCCTGAAACTTAAACAGATTTGTAAATGACTCTATTAATCCTTAAAGGAGAACTACGAGATAGAAAATTTTATCCCCTATCCTAAGGATAGGGGATAAGTTTCAGATCGTGGGGGTCCGACCGCTGGGGCCCCCCACGATCTCCCGTACGGGGCCGCGGCTCTCTGCATAGAGAGCGCGTGTCGACCACCGCATGAGACGGCGGCTGACATGCGCCCTCCATTTACTGCTATGAGAGAGCCGAAGCGCTGCCTTCGGCAATTTTCGGTTCTCCCATAGCAGTGTATGGAGGGGGCGTGTCGGCCGTTGCTTCGTGCAGTGGTCAACACGCCCTCTATAAACAGAGAGTCGGGGCCCTGTACGGGAGATCGCGGGGGGCCCCAGCGGTCAGACCCCCCACGATCTGAAACTTATCCCCTATCCTTAGGATTGGGGATACATTTTTCAATCCCGTAGTTCTCCTTTAATCCTTCCAGTACTTATCAGCTGCTCTATGCTCCACAGGAAGCTGTATTTCCTTCTGGAGTTCTTTCCAGTCTCACCACAGTGCTCTCTGCTGACACCTCTGTCCGTATCAGGAACTGTCCAGACAGGAGAGGTTTACTATGGGGATTTGCTTGTACTCTGGACAGTTTCTGAAATGGACAGAGGTGTTAGAAGAGAGCACTGTGGTCAGACTGAAAAGAACTTCAGTAAGAAATACAACTTCCTGCGGAACATACAGTAGCTGATAAGCACTGGAAGGATTAAGATTTTTTTAATAGAGGTAAATTATAAATTTGTTTAACGTTCTGGCACCAGTTGATTTGAAACAATCTCTGCAGGGCTCTGAGCACTGAGGCTCTGACACGTCCGTGGCTTGTCCTGCCCTCACTTCCTGTATTTTGTCTCTGGACAGAGACACACAGGCAATAGCTGCAAGGACAAGACTGAATTTTTTTCACCCAAAAATATGCAGTTTTTTTTTACCAATGTATATTAAACAAATACATATAATGTTATTATTTAAATGATAAAAAAAATTCAAATGACAGTGCCCATTTATAGTGAACCTGTCTGATTAATAGATCTGTCTCTGTTTAAAGGGGTACTCCGGTGTTCCAGTGTTCTGAACATTTAGTTCAGAACGCTCAGATCCAAAGGCCGTGATCGGTATGTCATGACCATGCCCCCTCATGCTGTCATGCCACTCCCCCTCCATTCATGTCTATGGGAGGAGGCATGTCAGCCAACACGCCCCCTCCCATAGACATGAATGGAGGGGGCGTGGTGTGGCATCACTAGGGGGTGTTGCGTGACGTCATGAGGGGGCGTGAATTCGTGACCACTGTCGCAGGAACCCGGCGTGTGTTTAGAACAATGGGTGCTGCGGGAGAAGTCATGAATCAGGCAGCATGAAAGTGTTGACAGGCTCCCTTTAACAACTGTAATTGTCAAACAATATTTTTTATAAAAGAAAAAAGTATACAATACATTATCTGTATCCCAAAATAGTGCAGTTGAAAACATAACTCTATAACATTAATGAAGAGATTAAAATGTTCTGGCTTTCAAAATACAGCAATAAAAGATACAAAATAAAAATAAAACTCAGTAGAAAACAAGGCCGCATATGTTAATCATATATTCATATTGATAGATGAAAAGCCAACAGAAGGATCTGAGTTACCTCAGGACATTTAAACGTTAATCCGAACTATGGAGATGACAAAACCTCAAAAACTAAAGAAAACACAGCAGACTGACAACAGAGCATCAATTCTTACAAATAAACTAAACTTTGAACTCACATTTGCCAAAAGAGGGGAATTAATATTTAGTGGAGTTGTTCCATCCTGCCTAAGCATTTACTTTGGCTTATTGCTACATTCTCCAGGTTAATGTGTAATTCCAGTTACAACTAACTTCAGACATTGCAAAAGTCCGAAAATTGAATCAAAATGACTTAAAACCACAGAAAAGTGACCAAACTCACTAGTTACTGGTAGAAAGGCAGGTTATACACCTATTCCCACTATGATGCAGATCAACCACAATGCTGTATGGGGAGGTCGCACAGGTACAAAATACTGATGAACCACCACTCGTACGCTTACTATTCATGAGGGGGCAGCAGCTTAATATTATAACTGCACATAGATAAGGCATAGAAAGGGTGCCAGCTACATGATTCTGTGTAATTGCTTTCATACTGCTATATATATGCTCATACTAGATGGACTGCCCAGAATCCTCTATGTGAGCGTATAGAGTGCTGGCACCCTGGGCTCTCCCAATATCACAAGACCAGACTACATCCTGAAAAAATACTAAAAATGCAAAAAAAATTCTAAACATACTAGGCCTTATTTATGTGTATTAAATGCTAAACATGATAAACATCTATGTGTTGTTATAATGTGGTACCACAGGTGTTGTAGGGAAATACCTTATCACTTTGTGACGCCAGGGCACCGTTATCCTATACACCGTCCGAGGTTGAAGACAGCTTCTTCTGGGCCAGACACAGGGAGTTAAGGTACACACCGACGTCAGGATACAGATAACTGTCTTTACTGAGCAGGGTGCAGATGGTATTACACGTACAGTATGGTGAAGAGTGGAGAGGATGCAGCTTAACCCCTTGGGAGCCCTGTTGCCTTGCTGGGACTTGAGGTACTTTCAACCCATAAATTGATACTGACTTGAGAGACTTGAAGATTGATCCTGGTAACTAGGGTTCTGTCAAGGTCCTGCAGCTTTCTCATCAGGGAATAAACTTCCACCGTGCGAATGATCCTTGCAGAATGATTGGATAAAGTAGATTTGATCTGGGCCTTTCCTTGAAGCTTCTCCACACACAACATACCTTAACCATACTGGTGCTCAGACTAAACTAGACTCGGGTAACTCCCCCCCCCCCCCCCTACACTATATAGACTAGAATTTAAGGGTTTCCATTGGCAGGCAGGGTCACATGGGGTGCACTGCTCCTCTCTTAAAACTACCATAACACTCATAAGTAACATACATAGAAATAACTTAACAGAATCATTATAAAAATATATTAACTGTTGTCAAAGTGCTGAGACATAATAAACACAGCAAGAAGTCCCTCAGGAATTTGAATGGATGATCAGATCGTCCGGGGCCCTGCTGCGGGGATTCAATCATCCAACATGGCAGTCGGAGGTCCCCTCACCTGCTCAGGCTCCTCACCTACTCAGGTCTTCTCATCTAGTCTGACATCGAGCAGACCAGAGAAGAAGATTGCCGATAATACTGATCAGTGCTATGTCTAAGATCTAATGATTGATATAAATAGCCCCTATGGGGACTATAAAAGTGTAAAGAAAATTGTAAAAAATTGTTTAAAAAAAAATTAGGAAAAACGTCACTCCCCCAATAACAATTTTAATGGTCCTTTTTTCCTATTTTATCCCAAAACGCCTTAAAAAAAATTTGATAAACACATTTGGTATTGCTGCATGCGTAAATGTCCGAAATATCAAAATATTTTGTTAATTATCCTGTACGGGGAACGGCGTAAACGTAAAAAAAAGAGTTCAAAATTGCTGCTATTTTGTCACATTTTATAAAAATAAAATAATTATTAAAAAGCGATTCAAAATCCTCTCATGACCAGGGATCGGTGGGGTGGATAATTATTAGGGCATGGTATGATTGTATTGCAGTGTGGTTTAACACTGTTATGAATATGCAATTTTATGTTATTTTTTTTTCATGCAAAAAAGGGGGGGGGGGATTAAAAAGTTAAACATAAGCAAAAGTCAAAATAGAGGGATTTTAAACAAACTAATTTTGTTAAAAAAAGTTTTAAATTTTTTTAAGTGGTACAATAATAGAAAAGCATGTAACATGGGTATCATTTTAATCATAAAAATTCAATAAAATAAAGAAAACATCTTATTTTTACCGTTCAGTGTACATAGTGAAAACGAAACCTTCCAAAATGTGTTAAATTGTGGTTTTCTTTTCAATCTCCCCTCAAAAATAATATTTTTTTCGGTTGTGCCAAACATTTTATGGTAAAATAAGTTGTCTTTACAAAGTACAATTGGTCATGCAAAAGACAAGCCCTCATATGGGTCTGTGGATTAAAATATAAAAGAGTTATGATTTTTAGAAGGCGAGGAGGAAAAAACAAAAATGCAAAAATAAAATTGGCCTTGAAGCGTACCTGTCATAGTGCCAAAAAAAATATAATATAAAAATAAAGTGATATGTTACTCAGTACCTTATCCTCATCACAGTACATGTCATTTTTATGTGTCTAGGACCTATATATCCCTAACAAATAGCATTTATATCTTGCTCACTTGCTTTTTGCTCTTGCCTTGTGGAGGGGGTGTGTCCATCTCTCTCCCTCACTGTGGATGACTCATCTGATCTGAGTCTGGGAGCAGCCTGGCAGTCTGCAAATCACTGCACAGTAGTTTTTATTCATACATTTTACATCTGTTCCTAGTAAAGCTGGATGCTAATCAACATAGCTGTCACTATGTGTGTCATTCAGCTTTCACAGATTCCTGAATATCTGATCAGCTTCTTCGTCATTAAGGAGTCAGAGAAAGCTTTGGTTGTTTAAGCATGCTGGGAGTTGTAGTTTTGCAACAGCTGGAGCTGCAGTGTTTGTAAAGCACTGTGTTAGAGCAGTGTTGCCATTAGCTGTTGCAAAACTACAACTCCCAGCATGCCCATACATCCTTTGTCTGTAGTTTTGCAAGAGCTGGAGGCACACAGCTGGAAAATACACAGCTCTAAAACTGAGTTTTACAAAGATTGCACCTCAAGCTGTTGTAAAACTACAACTCCCATCATGGGAGTTGTAGTTTAGGGAAAGCTGAAGGCAGCAGTGGTGCAATGGGGATCTCCTATACTGGATACCAACACACTTTACGGCCAGTATCCAGTATGCTGCAAAATACAGAGTAGTCTGTCTTCATAAAGACACATGAACCCTGTTCATCCTGTGCTGGGACATCACAACAGTCTACCTGGAACTGTTCTGTTCCTAAATCCAAAAGGAAGAATTGTCTCTAAGCCAGGAGTGATGCTGTACAAATGCTTTTTTGCCATCACTGGACTCTTTGTGACCTTCAGGCCATGATAGGGAATCATAAAGAAGTAATCTGTGAATAAAGGCCTTTTTAGTATATTCACTACAATGAGCCAAACTGTGAAGACCCTCTTAAGTAAAGTCTCACTAAATGGACTGTGCCTGTATCCTTGAGCAACACTAAAAGTGCTTATAGCATTAGTAAAAACTTTCCTACAGTATTTCTGATACCAAAGCTATTCGATGAAATCATGGAACTCTGTCCAAAGCTCATGCATCCAGCTTAAAGACTGTAACTTCTCCCCACCCTGTGCTGTAAGGAGTTTGTATCGGCGCACACAAGGGGTCCTTGTAAAGTTATTCCTGGTTTTCCAAGTTACCCCTGTGTCTGGATTAAGGCGTATCTGTCAGAGCCGAAAAAAATAAATAATATGTTTTATGTTACTCAGTACCTCATCCTGATCGTGTACATGTAATTTGTATGTCTCTATCACCCATATTTTACAAAAATAAATAGCATATTACAGCTACTCAAGGTCTTTTCCATCTTGTCAAAAGGAGGGGGGGCATGTCCTTCTCTTGCCTGCACTGTGATGACTCTTCCCTTATTCTGCTGACTCACTGCTCTCTGAGCCTGGCAGCCCTACTCTGTAACCCTTTCCTCTCTGGTTTCATGCTGTACACACACACACACACACAATGATTATTGGAGATTGCCTGTACTCCACCACCAAAGACAATATGGTGAGAGTATAACTTACATCTTCTTATGTCATTCATGTGTGTCATCCTTAGGCAGTCCTGTAAGGCTGGGACTTTAATGTTTTTGAATAGTTGGAGGTACAGTGTTTGGATAACTCTTTTTTACCACAGTGTTGCCTTCAGCTGTGTGCCTACAGCTTTTGTAAAACTACAACTCCCAGCATGCCCAGGCATCTTTTGACGGTCCAAGCATGTTTGGAGTTGTAGTTTTGAAAAAGCTGGAGGCACATGTTCGGTAAAAATTGTCAGCCATCCCATGTCCATGACCCTTAGACAAAATCTTGCTGCTGTGGGACTCCTAGTGGTGGGATTTTCAAAGGCAGTTTTCTTTAATAAAGTGTGAAAATAAGTATACTAGAAAAACTGTTGTTTTGCAAAAATGTACGTCATATAAAAAGTTTTTATATCTGACAGTGCCCATTTAAGTCATTTGCACATACCAATAAAGCCGTGAAGAAAACATAGCCTTAAAAAATCTTGAGGAAGATGACGGTATAATTATAAAATCTAGTGACAAAGGTGGGAACCTAGTAATAATGGACCATGATCCATATAGGAAGATGTGTTTGGACATTCTCAATAACCCCTCAAGCTATCGTATCCTTGAACAAAATCCCCTTCCTATATTTCAGAGGGAATTGTGGAATATTCTGTCTGAGGCTAAAGATAATAATCTGATAAGTAATCAGGAATTGGACTATCTTTTTCCAAAGAATCCCACAATGGCCACCTTTTACGGATTGCCCAAAATTCATAAAGGGATTAATCCGTTGAAGGGTAGGCCAATTGTGTCAGGGATAAACTCCCTGACACAAGGCATCAGTCTTTATATAGATAGGATCTTGCGGGACTTTGTCACATCACTCCCCTCCCATATTCGCGATACAACTGATTTTATGAGACGGATATCAGAGGTCCCAGTTGACGAGTCGATGCTCTTAGCTAGTATCGATGTGGAATCGTTGTACAGCTCGATTCCACACGATAAGGGTATACTAGCTGTACGGCATTTTTTAAGAACACGTGGTAATCAATTCACGGCACACAATGAATTTGTCATTTCGTTGTTACAATTTGTCCTCACCCATAATGTATTTACATTTGATCACCGGATATATCATCAAACTAAGGGGACGGCGATGGGGAGCCCCTGCGCCCCTACATATGCAAATTTGATGTTGGGGTGGTGGGAGGATTCTGCCGTATTTCCACCCGAAGATGAGATAATATGGCCATCAAAAATACATCTTTGGCTTAGATACATCGACGATGTATTCGTTTTATGGGGAGGTACAAAAGTGGAATTTGAGGACTTCATAAAATTTCTAAACAATAACACATTTGGTCTATTTTTCACCTCTGAAATTAATGAAAAAAGTCTCCCCTTTTTGGATGTACTGGTCGTTAAAGATCAGGTGGGGAACCTCTCTACCACACTATACAGAAAGGCCACAGCAACGAACTCATTGTTGCATTGGTCCAGTTACCATCCGACATCCCAAAAAAAAGGTATCCCTAAAGGGCAGTATATTAGAGTGAGACGCAATTGCTCCTCGAATGAAGAATTTTTCAAACAAGCCCACATCCTAAAGGACAGATTTAAAATGAGGGGGTACCCGGAGGACTGCCTACAGAAGGCATTTGGTCATGCTAGGAGCCTTCATCGAGAAGGTTTATTAACCCCAAATGGGCCTAGACAGGAGGATAAAAGGACACGTATCATTGCAACATATGATGACAGATCATCTACTGTGTATGACATTCTATCTAAACACTGGGACATCCTCCGGGCTGACCCTCATATTAGTGAATTTGTTGCTGACTGTCCCCTTATCACATTTCGGAAAGGAAGGAGTTTAAAAGATAGGCTAGTTCACAGCCACTACTCCAGACCCAAATCGCGAGGGACTTGGCTTCAACATACAACTGTTGGGAACTTTCCCTGTGGTACATGTTCTTTTTGTCCCCAAATGAAACGCACAAACACATGGAAAAGTTCATCTACAGGTTAAACCCTCTATTCCACAGAGTTAACCAATTGTAAAACGAAGGGCCTGATATATCTCTGTCAAAGCCCCTGCCCCCTTGATTATGTGGGGAAAACCATAAGGGAGGCAAGAAGGAGAATTGGTGAACATATGGGTGATATAAGACATAATCGGAACACCCCTATTGCACGGCATATACATGAAAAACATGCAGGGGATGAGAAGGTGATATGTTTCACCATAATTGAGGTTGTACGTCCGCCAATGAGGGGAGGAGATTTTGATAAATTACTTCTGCAGAGGGAACACAGATGGATTTATAGGATAAGATCTTTTTCTCCACATGGCCTAAATGAGGCATTATCCTTCGGATGTTTTATATAAATCCACTGTCTAGCTAATTACTGTTTATACCTCCGAAAGGTATACCCTACGAATATTAAATCTCAGATTTACCCCAACTAGGTAGAAAGCCTGCCCATTTGGCACGAGATAGTGCCGGTTTTAATTTATATTTTTGCATTTTGATGCCAGCAAAAAGTGCTGACACATTTTTTCATACATATAGGTACTTTTGAGGGAAAATATACCAGACACCTATGACCCAGAGTAAAAGTACTACAACCTGGGGTTTGGTCCTAGTTACTTATAGCTAATATCTATACTAAAGCTAACCTGATTGGTCGGCAGGATAACAGAATGATGCCCCTAAAGGACCATCATCTATCTAAACGACCGTAATTACTTCACATAATGCACCGAAATTAATATGAGGTATATCTCTCACCTATATTGGAATAGTTCGATAACTTAGGACCAGTTTTGAATTATATTTAATATACTTACCTGTGTAAGCTTGCATACAATACGATATGTCATTTCCGGTCTCAACCGGAAATGACGCGAGTGTGCGTTCCACCGTGAATCGCAATTGGTGTGCTGGCGTGCGGTTCACCTGATACTTAAGATCGCATCGTGCGCCAGATCAGTAGCCGCACAGAACCCTCTGATATCGCTGCAGGGTGCACATGGATGGCGTGCTCCTTATCCTTTATCTATATCCTTATCGGTCTCCTGATGAACGGGATAGTAAGAAACGCGTCGAGACGTTAACCATGCATCTTCATGACTACAAACCATAAGTATTCCAGCTAAATGGTCTGATTTATACCTTATGTTTAATATGGAATGGTGATAGTGCTGTATCCTCTTGCTGCTATGCACATGTACGAATGATATCCATATATTAGTAGGGAATTTGTGTCATATTAGCTTTAAAAGGGCAAAGGGATATATACTGTCATTTCTCTGACTATACTAAGGTTGACCATCTCCTTGCAGCCCTGACTTCCCTGCTCTGACTGATCATAAATATTACTATTATATATAGATCAGCATTAGGGTATTGGCCCCGCAGGTAGTCAGTCATTTTGAGTAGCTAGCAAGTGAGTTTATTGTAGGGTGGTGATAGTACAACAGGGAATAGGTTCCTGTGCGGGACCGTCCTTATTAGGACGCCCACCCCGCCTAGGGGTAGGCTATCTAGGGGTAGCATAGTATATAACAGGCTCCCTACCAACCCCCTCCTGTTGTCCCACCCTGAGACCCCTCCCGAATCATGGGGAAAGGGACAGAATCAGCTAGGCTGGTACTATTTGGTTAAAGAATATCTAATATCTGAGTGCAGCTAATGTGCTGAATCTTTATATTTGTATTTGGAGCAGAATCTCCATTAATTTATATTTATTGCACATGTGGTGTTTTTCTGTCCAGGTTTTGGAGGACAGTTTTAGTTGTACCTATTAAATGTTAAGTTTTAGTCTACATTTTCAGATCACATACCAATAAAGGTCCACCGGGCTAGAGGATTTTCTTATTTGTGCAGTTCCCTAGGGCACATATAGGGGGAGATGTATCAAACTGTGTGAGAGAAAAAGTGGAGAGATTTCCCCACAACAACCAATCCAAGCTCAGCTAACAAGCTCTGGTAAAGTGAAACCTGATCTGTGATTGGTTCCTGCTGGAAAATCTCTCCATTTTTTCTCTCACTCAGAGAGAAACTTGGTTATTTAACATCACAAAAATGTCCTTATTTTAGCAATAATAGTCTATGGCAAATCTATGGCAAATAAAACATTTTTTGCAGTATTATATATGTGGTGTCTGGGCAGTTGCAATGATATTGTTACGCCGAGCGCTCCGGGTCCCCGCTCCTCCCCGGAGCGCTCGCAACATCCTCGCTACTGCAGCGCCCCGGTCAGATCCACTGACCGGGTGCGCTGCGATACCGCCTCCAGCCGGGATGCGATTCGCGATGCGGGTGGCGCCCGCTCGCGATGCGCACCCCGGCTCCCGTACCTGACTCGCTCTCCGTCGGTCCTGTCCCGGCGCGCGCGGCCCCGCTCCCTAGGGCGCGCGCGCGCCGGGTCTCTGCGATTTAAAGGGCCACTGCGCCCCTGATTGGCGGAGTTGTTCTAATTAGTGTGTTCACCTGTGCACTCCCTATGTATACCTCACTTCCCCTGCACTCCCTCGCCGGATCTTGTTGCCATCGTGCCAGTGAAAGCGTTTCCTTGTGTGTTCCTAGCCTGTGTTCCAGACCTCCTGCCGTTGCCCCTGACTACGATCCTTGCTGCCTGCCCCGACCTTCTGCTACGTCCGACCTTGCTCTTGCCTACTCCCTTGTACCGCGCCTATCTTCAGCAGTCAGAGAGGTTGAGCCGTTGCTAGTGGATACAACCTGGTTACTACCGCCGCTGCAAGACCATCCCGCTTTGCGGCGGGCTCTGGTGAAAACCAGTAGTAACTTAGAACCGGTCCACTAGCACGGTCCACGCCAATCCCTCTCTGGCACAGAGGATCCACCTCTTGCCAGCCGAATCGTGACAGTAGATCCGGCCATGGATCCCGCTGAAGTTCCACTGCCAGTTGTCACCGACCTCACCACGGTGGTCGCCCAGCAGTCACAACAGATAGCGCAACAAGGCCAACAGCTGTCTCAACTGACCGTGATGCTACAGCAGCTACTACCACAGCTTCAGCAATCATCTCCTCCGCCAGCTCCTGCACCTCCTCCGCAGCGAGTGGCCGCTTCCGGCCTACGACTATCCTTGCCGGATAAATTTGATGGGGACTCTAAGTTTTGCCGTGGCTTTCTTTCACAATGTTCCCTGCACTTGAAGATGATGTCGGACCAGTTTCCTACTGAAAGGTCTAAGGTGGCTTTCGTAGTCAGCCTTCTGTCTGGGAAAGCTCTGTCATGGGCCACACCGCTCTGGGACCGCAATGACCCCGTCACTGCCTCTGTACACTCCTTCTTCTCGGAAATTCGAAGTGTCTTTGAGGAACCTGCCCGAGCCTCTTCTGCTGAGACTGCCCTGCTGAACCTGGTCCAGGGTAATTCTTCCGTTGGCGAGTACGCCATACAATTCCGTACTCTTGCTTCTGAACTATCCTGGAATAATGAGGCCCTCTGCGCGACCTTTAAAAAAGGCCTATCCAGCAACATTAAAGATGTTCTGGCCGCACGAGAAATTCCTGCTAACCTGCATGAACTCATTCATCTAGCCACTCGCATTGACATGCGTTTTTCCGAAAGGCGTCAGGAGCTCCGCCAGGATATGGACTTTGTTCGCACGAGGCGTTTTTTCTCCCCGGCTCCTCTCTCCTCTGGTCCTCTGCAATCCGTTCCTGTGCCTCCCGCCGTGGAGGCTATGCAAGTTGACCGGTCTCGCTTGACACCTCAAGAGAGGACACGACGCCGCATGGAGAATCTTTGCCTGTACTGTGCCGGTACCGAACACTTCCTGAAGGATTGTCCTATTCGTCCTCCCCGCCTGGAAAGACGTACGCTGACTCCGCACAAAGGTGAGACAGTTCTTGATGTCAACTCTGCTTCTCCACGCCTTACTGTGCCTGTGCGGATATCTGCCTCTACCTTCTCCTTCTCTACTATGGCCTTCTTGGATTCCGGATCTGCAGGAAATTTTATTTTGGCCTCTCTCATCAACAGGTTCAACATCCCGGTGACCAGTCTCGCCAGACCCCTCTACATCAATTGTGTTAACAATGAAAGATTGGACTGTACCGTACGTTACCGCACGGAGCCCCTCCTAATGTGCATCGGACCTCATCACGAAAAAATTGAGTTTTTGGTCCTCTCCAATTGCACTTCCGAAATTCTCCTTGGACTACCATGGCTTCAACGCCATTCCCCAACCCTTGATTGGTCCACAGGAGAGATCAAGAGCTGGGGTACCTCTTGCTTCAAGGACTGTCTTAAACCGGTGCCCAGTACTTCCTGCCGTGACCCTGTGGTTCCCCCTGTAACCGGTCTCCCTAAGGCTTATATGGACTATGCTGACGTTTTTTGCAAAAAACAAGCTGAGACTTTACCCCCTCACAGGCCTTATGACTGTCCTATTGACCTCCTCCCGGGCACTACTCCACCCCGGGGCAGAATTTATCCTCTGTCCGCCCCAGAGACTCTTGCTATGTCTGAATACATCCAGGAAAATTTAAAAAAGGGGTTTATCCGCAAATCCTCCTCTCCTGCCGGAGCTGGATTCTTCTTTGTGTCCAAAAAAGATGGCTCCCTACGTCCTTGCATTGACTACCGCGGACTTAATAAAATCACGGTAAAGAACCGCTACCCCCTACCTCTTATCTCAGAACTCTTTGATCGCCTTCAAGGTGCCCACATCTTTACCAAACTGGACTTAAGAGGTGCTTATAATCTCATCCGCATCAGGGAGGGGGACGAATGGAAAACTGCATTTAACACTAGAGATGGACACTTTGAGTATCTGGTCATGCCCTTTGGCCTGTGCAACGCCCCTGCCGTCTTCCAAGACTTTGTTAATGAAATTTTTCGTGATCTCTTATATTCCTGTGTTGTTGTGTATCTGGACGATATTCTGATTTTTTCTGCCAACCTAGAAGAACACCGCCAGCATGTCCGCATGGTTCTTCAGAGACTTCGTGACAATCAACTTTATGCCAAAATGGAGAAATGTCTGTTTGAATGTCAATCTCTTCCTTTCCTAGGATACTTGGTCTCTGGCCAGGGACTACAAATGGATCCTGATAAACTCTCTGCCGTCTTAGATTGGCCACGCCCCTCCAGACTTCGTGCTATCCAACGTTTTTTGGGGTTCGCCAATTATTACAGACAATTTATTCCACATTTTTCCACTATTGTGGCTCCTATCGTGGCTTTAACCAAGAAGAATGCCAATCCTAAGTCCTGGCCTCCTCAAGCGGAAGACGCATTTAAACGGCTCAAGTCTGCCTTTTCTTCTGCTCCCGTGCTCTCCAGACCTGACCCATCTAAACCCTTCCTATTGGAGGTTGATGCCTCCTCAGTGGGAGCTGGAGCGGTCCTTCTACAAAAAAATTCCTCCGGGCATGCTGTTACTTGTGGTTTTTTTTCTAGGACCTTCTCTCCGGCGGAGAGGAACTACTCCATCGGGGATCGAGAGCTACTGGCCATTAAATTAGCACTGGAGGAATGGAGGCATCTGCTGGAGGGATCAAAATTTCCAGTTATCATTTACACCGATCACAAGAATCTCTCCTATCTCCAGTCTGCCCAACGGCTGAATCCTCGCCAGGCCAGGTGGTCTCTGTTCTTTGCCCATTTTAATTTTGAAATTCATTTTCGCCCTGCCGACAAGAACATTAGGGCCGATGCTCTCTCTCGTTCCTCGGATGCCTCGGAAGTAGAGCTCTCTCCGCAACACATCATTCCTCCTGACTGCCTGATCTCCACTTCTCCAGCCTCCATCAGGCAAACTCCTCCAGGGAAGACCTTCGTTTCTCCACGCCAACGCCTCGGAATCCTCAAATGGGGTCACTCCTCCCATCTCGCTGGCCATGCGGGCATCAAAAAGTCCTTGCAACTCATCTCTCGTTTCTATTGGTGGCCGACTCTGGAGACGGATGTTGTTGATTTTGTGCGGGCCTGCACTGTCTGTGCCCGGGATAAGACTCCTCGCCAGAAGCCTGCTGGTCTCCTTCATCCTCTGCCTGTCCCCGAACAGCCTTGGTCTCTGATTGGTATGGACTTTATTACAGACTTACCCCCATCCCGTGGCAACACTGTTGTTTGGGTGGTCGTTGATCGATTTTCCAAGATGGCACATTTTATTCCTCTTCCTGGTCTTCCTTCAGCGCCTCAGTTGGCAAAACAATTTTTTGTACACATTTTTCGTCTTCACGGTTTGCCCACGCAGATCGTCTCGGATAGAGGCGTCCAATTCGTGTCAAAATTCTGGAGGGTTCTCTGTAAACAACTCAAGATTAAATTAAACTTCTCTTCTGCTTATCATCCTCAATCCAATGGGAAAGTAGAAAGAATTAACCAGGTCCTGGGTGACTATTTACGGCATTTTGTTTCCTCCCGCCAGGATGACTGGGCAGATCTTCTACCATGGGCCGAATTCTCGTACAACTTCAGAGTCTCTGAATCTTCTTCCAAATCCCCATTTTTCGTGGTGTACGGCCGTCACCCTCTTCCCCCCCTCCCTACTCCCTTGCCCTCTGGTTTGCCCGCTGTGGATGAAGTAACTCGTGATCTTTCCACCATGTGGAAAGAGACCCAAAATTCTCTCTTACAGGCTTCATCTCGCATGAAAAAGTTTGCCGATAAGAAAAGAAGAGCTCCCCCCATTTTTTCTCCCGGAGACAAGGTATGGCTCTCCGGTAAATATGTCCGTTTCCGTGTCCCCAGCTACAAATTGGGACCACGCTATCTTGGTCCTTTCAAAATCTTGTGCCAAATTAATCCTGTCTCTTACAAACTTCTTCTTCCTCCTTCTCTTCGTATTCCTAATGCCTTTCATGTCTCTCTTCTTAAACCACTCATCATCAACTGTTTCTCTCCCAAACTTGTTTCTCCCACTCCTGTTTCCGGTTCCTCTGACATCTTCTCCGTAAAGGAGATACTGGCCTCCAAGAAGGTCAGAGGGAAAACTTTTTTTTTGGTTGATTGGGAGGGCTGTGGTCCTGAAGAGAGATCCTGGGAACCTGAGGACAATATCCTAGACAAAAGTCTGGTCCTCAGGTTCTCAGGCTCCAAGAAGAGGGGAAGACCCAAGGGGGGGGGTACTGTTACGCCGAGCGCTCCGGGTCCCCGCTCCTCCCCGGAGCGCTTGCAACATCCTCGCTACTGCAGCGCCCCGGTCAGATCCACTGACCGGGTGCGCTGCGATACTGCCTCCAGCCGGGATGCGATTCGCGATGCGGGTGGCGCCCGCTCGCGATGCGCACCCCGGCTCCCGTACCTGACTCGCTCTCCGTCGGTCCTGTCCCGGCGCGCGCGGCCCCGCTCCCTAGGGCGCGCGCGCGCCGGGTCTCTGCCATTTAAAGGGCCACTGCGCCCCTGATTGGCGCAGTTGTTCTAATTAGTGTGTTCACCTGCGCACTCCCTATGTATACCTCACTTCCCCTGCACTCCCTCGCCGGATCTTGTTGCCATCGTGCCAGTGAAAGCGTTTCCTTGTGTGTTCCTAGCCTGTGTTCCAGACCTCCTGCCGTTGCCCCTGACTACGATCCTTGCTGCCTGCCCCGACCTTCTGCTACGTCCGACCTTGCTCTTGCCTACTCCCTTGTACCGCGCCTATCTTCAGCAGTCAGAGAGGTTGAGCCGTTGCTAGTGGATACGACCTGGTTACTACCGCCGCTGCAAGACCATCCCGCTTTGCGGCGGGCTCTGGTGAAAACCAGTAGTAACTTAGAACCGGTCCACTAGCACGGTCCACGCCAATCCCTCTCTGGCACAGAGGATCCACCTCTTGCCAGCCGAATCGTGACAGATATTACAGGGTCTGGTGGTATTAACCCTTACTTGTCATGATGCCAGGGTGCGGTTTGCTTAGTATTAGAGATCCTGCCGCCAACCGGCCCACAAACGGCAGGTATAATAAATGGAATGGCCACAGCAGATTTTATGAGAACTGGAAACTTTTACTTGAACTTTTATGCAACAGTCTTTACAATTGTGCAGTTTCTCTCGAGGTAACCGGGATGCAGGTTCCTCACAGGCTTTGCTGGGACGGATAGTCTTTAGCTTTAAGCAGGCCACTGTGCTACTAATTATAAGATTTGAGTGGGATAGTAGTCACACAGGATTTGTAGGTTGAGCTTTATAACTCACGGTTTTAGAGGCTGCTGGTTCTTTAGGCTTTGGCCTAGTTGAGATGAATGAAGATATATTGATTGTGCTTGGCTTAATAGTCCGGAACTAAGAGCAGGAACCAAGAGAGAGAATTTACAGACTACAGCCCCTTATATATTAGGGGGACTGGACTAATCCCATTGGCTGCAAAGCCTGTAAGTCCTGAACCCAGAGAACTCTGGGTACATCACATGACACAACACATGACCCCGGAAGGTCCTAAATATCTATACAACCACTATAAGATATCATGTTACCTGGGTAGGTCCTATACATTTGTACACTATACAAAATACATTTATATGAGGTGACCAAGGGGCAAGCCCTGCAGGAGAGCCCTGTGGAAATGGAGGGACTCTTGCTGAGGGGACTTTAGACAGGGACAGGACAAAGTCCTGTACCGGGACACCACATATATTTTTAGATGACAAAAATGGATGGCTCTGTGGGGCTTACAAGAAGATGCAAATAGAGCCCCAAATAATTTACTAACAATTAAGCCTTGTGGAAATCTGAAGGCTGTCAACCAAATCCAGGTGCCCAGGTGAGGCTCCATGGAAAATGTGTCTGCCAAAGATAAAAATCAACTATAAACAGCAAAAAGTCTGCAGATGACATCAGGGTGATAATTGTTGCTTGATGACATTTGGGGCCTGTTGTCCTTAGTTGCACACACAGGTCTTTTTGTTCCAGGTAGCAATGCTATTTACCTGCCAGCAAGAGGCCTATTAGCTTATTCACTGTTCTGTAAAGAGAGAAGTGGAACCTGATGTACTTGATGCTATGTAATCGTGTATCTTCTGCTGACCACTCAGATGAACAGGCTATTCACTGTAATGTATGTGTATAGATGTAATGTATATATTTAGAGCCATTGTAAATATTAGTGCTGTGATTGATTAAGAATCCTCATATTTCTCTCTGTTGAATATTATGCCTTGTTGTGTCAGGCCTCAAATGAAAAACCAATGCACTTTTATGGTATTCCGTACTCCCATTGATACTTCTGAAATTCAGCAGTAGATCAGACTCAGTCCATGCTTCTGTGTGTTATGGAGGGGCAAGCTGTGCATAACTAGCTTGCCCCCTGACTGGTGAGCAGTTAAGGGGTTAAGAAATATACAGGCAAGGTTTTTAGCCCCTCCCCCGCCTGTTAAAACTTCTTGGTAACTATAGTGGTATGTCCCATGGGTGGGGGGGGGGGGGGGGGAAGGAGTACACCAATCAGGGGTTTAATAGTTTCCTGGGCTTTCAGGGGCCCTCCCCTGGGTATTTATAGTAATAGTTTCCCGGGCTTTCAGGGGCCCTCCCCTGGGTATTTATAGCTGTGGTGCCTCCCTTCCCCCCACAATCTGCCCAGGACCCGGAGTTTTGACTGCTGGTTGGTATGTGTCTGCCCCTTATTTATGGCCCGGGTGGAGCAGGAGGGTGAGGGCTGGCATGCTCGCTTGTGGCTGAGCTGGCCTCCCCTCCTGTTGCGCCCGAGGCGGGTTCGGGAGGCTGGCGGACCTCTCACAGTCCCGCTCTCCTTTCACACTATGGTCCCTGTGAGCCCTGTCCCGCCTGTTCCTTTTGCTCTCTTCCCTGCCCGGGGCCAAAGCCCTCTCCCATGCCTGTGCCTGTATCCCTCCCTCCGGGCGTGCTCCTTATGAGCATGCTCTGCTGTTTTCCTTGTCCCCCCCCCCCCTGTCCCCCTCCTTGTCCCCTCTATCTCCTTTTCCTTTTTGCGGTCCCCTCCGTCTCCTTCCCCCCCTGTTCCCCTCCGTCTCCGCATGCGTGCATGTCTGGGGTATAACAATATGTCGTCGTTTGAAGTGTTCCGTCTATGGCGTGCACGCAAATATAAATAAATGAATAAATAAAATAAAATAATTTTAAATTAAAAGAAATAAATAATTATTAAATTTTACTATACACGTGAAATACATAATAAATAATATTGGTAATTTAATACACATATTACATTTCTGTTTAGCATATTCAATCAATTTTTCTACCTTATGTATTAATAAACGGCGTTCACAAAAAAAAAATGTAAAAAAAAAATCAAAAAAAATATCTGAGAAAACGGCAAGGGTACTGCGGGCCACTTCGGATCACGGCGCAAACTATTTGAGCTCTCATATGGTTCCTCTCATTCACCCAACTCCTCGCCCCGCCCACACTGGCACCTCTCCCCTTACCCCCCCTGCCCACTGCGTCTGCCCCCCCCTTCCCATCACCTCTCCGCCCCGTGTTCCCAAACCCCCCCCCTGCTGCCGCTGCTGTCCTTCTTCCTCCTGCCTCTCCAATGCCCCCCGTGGAGGGGTAGTGAGTGTGGTGGCGGAGTGCCCGCGACCTGGCGGCCTCCGGCGTGCCTTGTCCCACGCCTGTGGCGGTGGTGAAGTGGTTCTTCCAGCTATTCTCTTCTCCATCTTCTGGAATTGGTGAGTGTTCTGATGCGGGGCTTGGCCCCTTCCCCGGTTAGTGTGCTTATGGCTGCGTTCTGTGCAGTGTTCGTCCTTTTGTTTCTGTGTGTATGTTGAGTTTGGTCTCTGGTTGGGAGTTGGGTACGTCTCTTCTTGACAGGGTGCTTTGGTAGGGTATCGTTTTCTGTGGTGTGCGCTTGGGTGAGTGCTCTTTTGGCCTTACGCTCTGGGTGGCCTGGGTTTGGCGGACTTGGCTCCTGAGGCTTGTTCCTTATCCTGATTTGGTGGGTCCCGCCCAGTTACGGTTTTGTTTCTTTTGGTTTTCTCCCCCCTTTGTTTGGTTTATCTCTCCGTATTTTCCCAATCTCTGGTAGGCATGGGACTTCTGTATGTCCTTCTGGGTGCTTTAGCTGATGTGTTCGGTGGGTAGGTTTCGCTTGAGTATCCGGGGATAGGTTCGCTTGAGTCTCTGCTTGCCTTGCCTTGTGAGTTCTCCTGTTCGTGGTGGTATTCCGGAGGGTGATTCTCCTGTGCTCTACGCTTGTGGGGGTGTGGTTTGTTGTTGCAACGCTGACACGCAAATTGTGAAGGGTTCCATATTTGGTGCTCGCTTCGGCAGCACATATGTTGAAATTGGAACAATACTGAGTAGATTAGCATGGGTTCCGCATGCCGCATTGGCGTTGGTCTGCTGCTTTCCTGTGGTCAGGGTGTGATTGCGTTTTCTCTGTTTTGGTTTCTTCGGGGCTTGCTAGGTGCCCTGGTTACGGTCCTTGCTGGTTTCCTGATTGTTCCACGTGGAGTTTTTTCCTGCAGGTTGTCTCGGGCCGCCGAGGGTGTGTGGTATCTGTGCCCCCACATGTGTGCCCCGGGTGTGCTAAGGGCTGACGTTTGGGCTGGTTGGGGTTTTTCATGTGTCGTGCAGTGGACAGGCCTGCTTTCTGTCCCCCGTTGCAGCTCACGTGGAGCTCGCTCTGTTTCCGGATGTGGCAAAGGTTTGGTTGGTTGTTGGTGTGGTTTGGTTTCCCAGTGGTGCTGCTGGGTGGTTTAGCCCTGGGTCTTGGTAGTCAGTGGGTTTCTGCCATGCTTGGGTTTTGTTTGCGCTTTTGCCTTGCTATTGGTTGTGGGTCTTTGGGTGCTTGCTTCGGCAGCTCATGTTCTGGACTTGTAACGATACTGTGTGGGTTGGCTTGGCCCCTGCGCTTGGTAGCGCTTTAATTTGGTGTTACTTTTCTTCTTTTCTGGGGTGCTTTGAGTGATCGTGGCGTGTTGTCGGTCTGGCATTCGGGGAGTTGTCACTGATATTACTCTTGCGGATTTCTTCCTGTGTTCGGCTTGTTGCGCCTAGTGCTTCGCTGTTTGGAGTTACGATTTATTTTGGGGCTGTGCTCCCTGGGGTCGGTATTGGGTGTTGATGCTTTGTCCCGTTTGTCTCTGGCAGTTGTTCCGGAGGTCGCTCCCTCGGGCGGAGTCGGAAGGTTTGCTTGTGTGGCTGGCCCGTGGGTCATCGTGGAGTGTGGTGTGTATTTCTTGGTCCGCTTTGGTGGCTCCTGCGACTTGGACACACTCACGGTCAGGCTGTTACGCCGAGCGCTCCGGGTCCCCGCTCCTCCCCGGAGCGCTCGCTTCACTCTCGCTACCGCAGCGCTCCGGTCAGCTCCACTGACCCGGTGCGCTGCGATACCGTCTCCAGCCGGGATGCGATTCGCGATGCGGGTGGCGCCCGCTCGCGATGCGCATCCCGGCTCCCGTACCTGACTCGCTCTCCGTCTGTCCTGTCCCGGCGCGCGCGGCCCCGCTCCCTAGGGCGCGCGCGCGCCGGGTCTCTGCGATTTAAAGGGCCACTGCGCCGCTGATTGGCGCAGTGGTTCCAATTAGTGTGTTCACCTGTGCACTCCCTATTTATACCTCACTTCCCCTGCACTCCCTCGCCGGATCTTGTTGCCATTGTGCCAGTGAAAGCGTTTCCTTGTGTGTTCCTAGCCTGTGTTCCAGACCTCCTGCCGTTGCCCCTGACTACGATCCTTGCTGCCTGCCCCGACCTTCTGCTACGTCCGACCTTGCTTCTGTCTACTCCCTTGTACCGCGCCTATCTTCAGCAGCCAGAGAGGTTGAGCCGTTGCTAGTGGATACGACCTGGTCACTACCGCCGCAGCAAGACCATCCCGCTTTGCGGCGGGCTCTGGTGAAAACCAGTAGTGACTTAGAACCGGTCCACTAGCACGGTCCACGCCAATCCCTCTCTGGCACAGAGGATCCACCTCCTGCCAGCCGGCATCGTGACACAGGCGTTTGCGAGTGGTTGGTGGGGTGGAGGCCGGGATGTCTACAGTGGAGGTGGGTCCCGGAGGTTCCACATGTGTCTGTGGATAGGGGATTTGTTTTTCGCACCTGGAAAGCCCTTTGTAGTAACCTTCCAGACTCTGATGTTTATTCCTATTTTGTTTTCATAGGATGTGATGACGGAAGTTAACTGCTGTGTCACCTCTCCAAGGAGGTTCGAGATTTGGGCTGTGTTCTTCGTGCATCCAAATTACATTCTTAGTATGTGACGCCGGGTATCTTCACCTGTTCATGTGAATCACCTTCTATTCAAAAAAATAAATAAAAAAAAAAAAAAAGGAGAAAACAGGTGGGTGGCTTTCCCGCTGTGCTGCGATCCAGTGGGGTGCGGTTGGCGCATGGCGGGGGGTAATTTTTTCTTTTCTACTTTGCGGTTGGTGGGATGTTGGTGTGTACCTAGGGGCTGGGCTTGCGAGTGGGTGGCCTTGCTGTCGGCGACCGGTTTTTCCTATCAGTTTTGGGTCACTTGGTGGCAGCTGCGGGTCGGATTTTTGGTTGTCGCTTTTGCGTCGTTTTGCTCATCCGAGGTTTGCGCTGGCTTTTTTCGGGGCTATGTGGATGGGGCACTTCCTTTCTCCTCATCTGGGACTGGGGTGTCTGTTTTTTGGGTGCCTATTTTGTGCATTTCGCGAAACAGTAAAAAAAAAAATCATTAAAAATAAAAGGGCCCCTTTTTTGTCCGAGACTGCTTCGGCGTTCCAGGTAGCGCAGCTTGTGCTGCATGGGGGTCAGCAAATGACTGTGTTTTCGGGTTGTCGTCCTATTGCTTGACGGGGCGGCTGTGGGGCGCCCCCCCCCCCTTTTTTCTTTTTTGCTCCCCGCCCCCGATTATTCAGTTTCGAGTTTTTTGTCTGTTTTGGGTTTTGCTTTTCTTTGATAGGATGGGGTGTTGTGAGTTTGAGATTAATAAATAAAATGAATGTATACAAATTAATATAAGAAATAGGTCCTGGAGGCAGGTACCTCAGTTTTCCTCGAGAGGAAATGTGTTGGGCGGATTTCCTGGAGAGGAAATGTGTTGGGTGTGTTCGGGGGGCTGAGGTGGCCCCAGGTGTTGGCTATCCAGTATCTCTTGGGTGGGGGTCGGAGCCCAGTGTAGGGCTAACTGGTCTCCTCCGTGGTGGTAAGAAGACGGTGAAAGTGGGGTCAACCCGGGGTAGACCTCCACACAGGACAGTGTGGCAGCACCTCTCGGGTTGGCAAGAAGCCAATCGGTGTCTTTGTTACAGTTAAATTGTTATTTATATAAGTAATGTTATAAATAAAGCTGTGGCCGATCCCCACCCATGGAAAAGTTGAATTGTTGTTGTGTCAGTTATTATTTAATTATTGTAATAAGGGGGAGGGGTAGTTATAGCCTGCTAGGAGCTAATTGGGTCTCAACAGTCTGGAGGGGCAAGCTGTGCATAACTAGCTTGCCCCCTGACTGATGAGCAGTTAATGGGTTAAGAAATATACAGGCAAGGTTTTTAGCCCCCTCCCCCGCCTGTTAAAACTTCTTGGTAACTATAGTGGTATGCCCCATGGGTGGGGGGGAAGGAGTGCACCAATCAGGGGTTTAATTGTTTCCCGGGCTTTCAGGGGCCCTCCCCTGGGTATTTATAGCTGTGGTGCCTCCCTTCCCCCTCAATCTGCCCAGGACCCGGAGTTTTGCCCTCCCTCCCTCCCTTTTTTGTATCTCTGTTTATTGTAAGTCACAGCTTGGCGGTAAGAAGACGGTGAAAGCGGGGTCAACCCGGGGTAGACCTCCACACAGGACAGTGTGGCAGCACCTCTCGGGTTGGCAAGAAGCCAATCGGTGTCTTTGTTACAGTTAAATTGTTATTTATATAAGTAATTTTATAAATAAAGCTGTGGCCGATCCCCACCCATAAAAAGTTGAATTGTTGTTGTGTCAGTTATTATTTAATTAATTATTGTAATAAGGGGGAGGGGTAGTTATAGCCTGCTAGGAGCTAATTGGGTCTCAACAGTCTATCTCTGACTGAAAACACTACAGTTAAACCATCAAATACAAGATATCATGGTCAGCTTAGCTTTATGTGAACAATAATCTATTTCTGGGAGATGTTGGAAGATTTTCTGGCACTATTTCTGGCCATAGTATATGGCATTTTTCACCAGATTTGGCTTCATTTGTAATTCGCCAGTTATCCTTGCACTGGTAGGTAGAAACTAGGTACTATGATCACTCCAATACACTGCACACTCACAAAATAGGGGATCCTGCTACCTTATGTCTCTACTGCACACCCTCAGGAGCAGCAGCAGCATGAGGACATTATAGAACAGCACTGAGCAGTGTAATCTGTGAATCCAGCAGTGGGGTGAGATATAACACAAGATATGTCTCTGTGTGATTTTCTGATTCTGTCTTGCTCTACAGCTCTACCTTCCCCCACCTCCCATCTTAGTAGCCTTGTATGCTCACTATCACTATCAGGACCATTGTGTATACACCCTATGGGTGGAATTCTTTCTGCTCCTTTATTTTGTGTGGTGGTAGTGTGTACATGCGTCAAATTTCTTAAATGGTTGCATGACATGTGATAAATATGGTGCTAGTACACATTTTATTGAAATTCCACCTCGGTACCCCACTTTTTATGGTCCCTCCTTTGCGACTTTTTCTCTGACTTTTCAACCCATTGCTCAAAGATGTGAGACTTTCTTACAAATGCTGTCCACAGCCAGTTTTTTAAGCCAGGTCTGGGACTGGGGTAGATTTTGGCTTTTCACCAAAAGTCTCACATGTGAGCTTACTTATCATGGGACACCCTCAGGGCCAGAATAGGGATAAAAACCAGCCCTAGAAATTATTGCATACCAGCCCCACAACACATTGTGTCAGCCATCGGCCACCGTGTGCTCAGGCGTATTACTTTACATGGATATATATATATATATATATATATATATATATATATATATATTAGTATAGTTCCCCACATTAGGTGCAGTATAGTTCTCCACATTAGGTGCAGTATTTAGTCCCCCACATTTGGTGTAGTATATAGTCCCCCACATTTGGTGCAGTATATAGTCCCCCACATTAGGTGCAGAATAGCTCCCCCACATTAGGTGCAGTATAGCTCCCCCACATTAGGTGCAGTATAGCTCCCCCACATTACGTGCAGTATAGTTCCCCCCACATTAGGTGCAGTATAGTTCTCCACATTAGGTGCAGTATAGCTCCCCCACATTAGGGGATTTTTTGGGATACAGGGATGTCCCTAATGTGACGGGGGCCCCCTGCGGGCACAGGGCCCGGATCAGGCGCTCCATGAGCACCAATGATCCGGCCCTGGCGACCGCTGAAGGGGGGAAAAAAATGCTCAGCCACATCTCAAAGCGGCCCCAGGGCCGCGGCCCACCGGGAAATTTCCTGGTATCCCGGTAGGCCAGTCCGGACCTGGACCTCCCTACTGGAGTAGCATCCTGACGGGGTGTAACTGTGGGACCCTGGGGGTGTAATGTTATCTCCCTCTCTTTTTTTATTGCCTCTTCCCTTCTTTCTTTGTTAGGTTGTGAGGTGAAAATTTGTATTATGTTGCCCTGGCACATGAAAGGAGTTAAATAGGCAGGGGCAGAAGAGCAGGCCATTATGTGGGTCTGCTAGGATGCCATTTGCTGGCCAAAAAGTGACTGGATTGCAGCTGCTATGTGGAGATCTGAGGCTGCCGGATCGCAGATGATTGGACCTGCGGCTGCTAGGTTGTCGATCTCAGGTTGGCCTGGTGAATTTGTCTTAGCGCTGGGGTTTGGGGGTGATGTTTGGGGTGGGGGTGTGTGGGAGGAGTCTTTTAGGTCACTGTTGTCTCAGCTGTTGGGAGTGTTGTCTCATAGTTCAGGGGGGCCTGGTGGGACGGCAGCTGTTTGGTCACCTGCAGTGGTGTGGGAGCGGTTGGGCAAGGGGTTCCTGTAGAGGGGTTTGCGGTCGCTCCTGTTCCAGAGGTCGTGGCGAAGTCACTAGTGGTAGTGGACATTGAATTGCAGTTCCCGCAGGGGGAGGTGCTTCTGTTCCTCCAGTGGAGAGCACCAAGGGCATGGTGGGGTATTGCACTTGGCTGATGACGTGAATGGGAAAGTGTATGTGTGTTTTGAGGGGCCGCTGAGGGTGCATTTAAAGGAGGAGGTGCGTAAAAAGATTTAAAAGGAAGAATATGTCAAAATCTTTGGATAGGAAAAAGTCTGACAAAAGTAAGAAGGAGGTGGAGGAGAAGTGGCAGTATTGGCTGAGACCATTCACTTTCACTGACTGTCTTTATGCTTTTTTTTATCTTAGCAAGTGTGATCAGGGAGAAGTTTTGTTATCTTTACTTGATTGGGGAGTCATATAGGGTCTATAAGGGCCTTGCCTGTGTAATTTACAACAAGCAATTTAGGTAGTAGAAAGCGGTCAGGCTGTCATTATGGTGGGACCACAAGGATATTAGCTTATGGATGCGTCTTATGATTTTGCCTGGCACGACCAGGGTGACAAGGGACATTTATCTTGACCCTGCCCAGCCTAATAATGCCAGTCTGTACAGCATGAGACAGTCCCACTTGCTGCAGCATCCCGAAGAATGCGCAGGAACATGTTGAGAGTATTTAGGAATGCAATGCAATCGGGGGGAGGTCTCAGCAAAGGAGGGAAGATCCAGCAGACTGTCTCACACCACACAAATACAATGCAAGACAATATTATCATACAGATGTAGTCTGCTGAAATTCAAATAGCGCTATTGAAATCATTTGGTCTGGCCCAGCTGTATACGGCCCATGGGCCAGACATTCTCCACTCTGATATATATATACCATACTATTGTGGTAAAGGGTGTGATGCAGGGCAGATAGAATTACCCTAGGGGCAGATGGAATTAACCCCTTGTATTCGTGACACCAGGGTGGGGTTTATCCTCAATAACACCCGAAGGTATACCGCTGGATCATGGCCTAGGCACGGGGGGCAATAATGACTCAGACAACAAGTTACGGACAATGGTAGCTTTACTGAGTGACAGATGGAACAGTCTATACAGTTTAGCCAGGCCCACGGTGGTGACCAGTGACTTCAGAGATCTTAAGGGCTTGCTGGGACTTGCAGTGGTTTTGGACAATTTAGGGCAGGCCACTTTGACTAGACAGCAGATGACTGTGACTGAATTGACTTGTGACTGACAATGTTGTGACTGTAGCTTACTTGTAGCTGGTGGCTGCAGGACTTGACTTGAGGCCTCCTCTGACTCCAGACACCCTCCTAGACTCGACCGCTCTGGACCTCAGATTAGCAGAAAGAGAGAGAAGAGACTCCTCCCAGGGATTTTACAGAGGAGACTCTGGTGGTGTCCCATTGGTCACCATTAAGTCACCTGGTCACTGATACCTCCTGGGTAACAATCACATGATAACTCACATGACAACTGAAGATCACATGGGAACATTTCTTAGAGTTATAACACTTCTTTACACACTTCCCAGCATAACAAATGGCAAAACATATGTACATGAGATGACGGGGGAAAGGGGGCCCAGGGGACACTGCAGGGAGGCTGCCTGACAGGTCAGCAAGGGTACGGGGTAACAACTCCCATACTGGGTCACCACAGTATTAAAGCTTGCCATGACCCAGGAGAGGTAATCTAGGGATACAATATACATTCATCAGGATAGTGTCCCTATGTTGCTCGGATAGACGACATTAATTAACATGAGAGAAAGGAAATACTTAACCATCAGAGGTAAAGTGTGGACATCTTTAATCATAAACCAGAGTTCACAATGTTCTTAAAGAATGTGGCTTAAATTATTTTAAAGAATCACACGGCATATCAAATAACAAGACATGCAGTTTCTGTAACTAACGTTCATGTTTGGGAATTATGGAAATGGAGTAGATCAGCCCCCTTGGTTGCGTTCATAAATCTGCCCACCATATCTATAGAAAGGATGAGATTGGATTGGGCCCCCATTGTAGAAATAGGTGCTGTCCTAAGTGCCATAGATGTTTGAGTTACCCTTTTATAGGTAAAGTAGTTCTTAGGGCATCTTTGGGCATTTTAGATCGATGGCCTATCCTTATGATAGAAAAATATTCGATCTGACACCCAGTACCCCCACCAATCAGCTGTTCGGTCCCCCCACCAATCAGCTGTTCGGTCCAGTGTATATGTATATCACAACGTATGTATGCAAATAAATTCCAGCACAACTTACAAATGACTGGAAATATTTAAACTTGGTACACATGTTACTTATATGCTAAAACTATGGTAGAGTTACAATGGCCAGGCTACAATGGCGCGTATTGGTAGAGTTCCAATGGCCAGGCTACAATGGCGCGTATTGTTGGTGAATGGTGTGGCAAGAATGTTCGTTATGCCAGGGCAATGTTAACCTACATGTTCCGAAGTTGAGATAGCTCTCCTGGACCAAGCGTGGGAACAATGATGACCATGATGCAAGGTTACACAAAACTATCTTTACTGAGGCAGAGATGTTGTTACAGCCTTCACAGTACAGATTTGGGGCAGGGGGAAGAGCAGTGTGAGCCTGAGAAACCTGTCGCCTTGCTGGGACTTGTAGTTGCAGAAACTGCAGACTTGAGATTAATGACAGCCTATGCTGAATTAGAGACTTTAGACTGACTGAGTGAAGACTATTTTTCCTCTAGAGCATTGTGCTTATAGCCAGGCTTGAACTTCACCTGAGCGATGGGGTTTTCCCCAAGACCCACATGGCCGCAGATTTGAAATGTTCTTCTTCTTAGGCCTCCTCAGACTTCTTCCCACTTTTCCACACAGCACTGACTAGACTGTACTGCTCCTTTCTGTTTAACTGAACAGCTCCTCCCCCCCCCCCTACACTATACAAAGGCCAATGTTTGGGGCTCCCACTGGGGCATCAGGGCCACCTGGCCCATTCTGCATCACCACTCCTTAAACATATTTTCAATGTTTAGTAAAGGCAATGTAACAAACACATTATATAATATTTATATATAAATCATCAACTGTAGTGCATTTCAGTGCAGCGCTTGAGCAGTGGGACACCACATTAACCCACCCCAATTTTTTGTATGAAGTTTTATGGCAGTCTATGGGACTTCCAGTACATCTCCCAATCATATTACGCTTGGGCTGCAGAGATTGTCTGGGACTTTAAAGCATGCGGTCGAATGTCCAGCAGGCAGGTGCGCAGAACAGTTAATGTGGGGGATGGGATATGAGGTCTGGATATTGAGGATGGGATATGAGGTCAGAATATGAGGACGCAATGTGAAGTCAGGACATGATGATGGGATATGAGGACAAGATATGAGGTCGTAATATGAGGACAAGACATGATGTTGGAATATGATGTCAAGATATGGGAATGGCATATGAGCAGGGGCGGACTTGTCCTGCTTGTCCTCACTGCACAGAGCCCTGCTTGTCCTCAGTGTACAGAGCCCTGCTTGCCCTCAGTGTAGAGAGCCCTGCTTGTCCTCAGTGTACAGAGCCCTGCTTGCCCTCAGTGTACAGAGCCCTTCTTGTCCTCACTGCACAGAGCCCTGCTCTTCCTTAGTGTACAGAGCCCTGCTTGTCCTCAGTGTACAGAGCCCTGCTTGTCCTCAGTGTACAGAGCCCCGCTTGTCCTCAGTGTACAGAGCCCTGCTTGTCCTCAGTGTACAGAGCCCTGCTTGTCCTCAGTGTACAGAGCCCTGCTTGTCCTCACTGCACAAAGCCCTGCTTGTCCTCAGTGTACAGAGCCCTGCTTGTCCTCAGTGTACAGAGCCCTGCTTGTCCTCACTGCACAGAGCCCTGCTCTTCCTTAGTGTACAGAGCCCTGCTTGTCCTCAGTGTACAGAGCCCTTCTTGTCCACCCACACTTCCTGTATTTGGACTCCTCCCAGAGACACACAGACAAAGCTGTAGAGACAAAAATAAACACATTTTTTTGCCAATGTATATTACAAATATACATACAGTGGGGGGAAAAGTATTTAGTCAGCCACCAATTGTGCAAGTTCTCCCACTTAAAAAGATGAGAGAGGCCTGTAATTTTCATTATAGGTATACCTGAACTATGAGAGACATAATGAGAAAAAAAATCCATAAAATCACATTGTCTGATTTTTAAAGAAATTATTTGCAAATTATGGTGGAAAATAATTATTTGCAAATTATGGAGATCAAACATTTTCTGTAAGTCTTCACAAGGTTTTCACACACTGTTGCTGGTATTTTGGCCCATTCCTCCTTGCAGATCTCCTCTAGAGCAGTGATGTTTTGGGGCTGTCGCTGGGCAACACGGACTTTCAACTCCCTCCAAAGTTTTTTTTTGGGGTTGAGATCTGGAGACTGGCTAGGTCACTCCAGAATCTTTAAATGCTTCTTACGAAGCCACTCACTGGGCGGTGTGTTTGGGACCATTGTCATGCTGAAAGACTCAGCCAATTTTCATCTTCAATGCTCTTGCTGATGGAAGGAGGTTTCACTAAAAATCTCAAGATACATGGCCCCATTCATTCTTTTCTTTACACGGATCAGTCGTCCTGGTCCCTTAGCAGACAGGCAGCCCCAAAGCATGATGTTTCCACCACCATGCTTCACAGTAGGTATGGTGTTCTTAGGATGCAACTCAGCATTCTTTCTCCTCCAAGCACGAGGAGTTGAGTTTTTATCAAAAAGTTCTACTTTGGTTTCATATGACCATGTGACATTCTCCCAATCCTCTTCTGTATCATCCAAATGCTCTCTAGCAAACCTCAGATGGGCCCGGACATGTACTGGCTTAACCCCTTAAGGACGCAGGGCATATCTGTATGCCCCCATTTCTTAAGGACTGCATTTCTCCAGTCCCCCTGAAGGGATAGGAGTGAGGTGGCAGGGGTGCCACCCCGCCTATCCCTGCTATTGGTTGGTCAGAAGCGACCGACCAATAGCAGATCGGGGGCGGGGGGGTTAAAGTTTGATTCCCCCACTCTGCCCACCCACGGTAGTCCGCACAGAGCGGGGGAACTGTCTTGCAAGCGGCGCTGGAGGTTCCTTACCCAGAGCAGGTGGTGAACGTCAGCAGGCAGTGGCCGATCCTACTCTGCAAGCGGTGGCGATCCTGGAACTGAGCAGTGAGTTGTTGCCTAGCAACATTTGGAGGGCCACAGTTTGGAGATCACTATACAGTGGTCTCTAAACTGTAGCCCTCCAGATGTTGCAAAACTGCAAATCCCAGCATGCCCAGACAGCAAACTGCTGTGTGGGCATGTTGGGATTTGAAGTTTTGCAACATCTGGAGGGCTACAGTTTAGAGACCACTGTATAGAGTTCTCTAAACTGTGAACCCTCTAGATCTTGCAAAACTACAACTCCCAGCATGCCCACACAGCAGTTTGCTGTCTGTGAATGCTGGGATTTGTAGTTTTGCAACATCTGGAGGGCCACAGTTTGGTGATTACTGTGCGGTGGTCTCTAAACTGTGGTACTCCAGATGTTGCATAACTACAACTCCCAGCATGCACGAACAGTAAACGGCTGTCTCGGCATGCTGGGAGTTGTATTTGCGTATCTCCAGCTGGTGCATAAATACAACCCCCAGCATGCTCTTTGGCGATCAATACATGCTGGGAGTTGTAGTTTTACAACAGCTGGAGGCACGCTGGTTGGAAAATACAGAGTTAGGTAACAGAACCTAACTCATGGTTTTCCAACAAGTGTGCCTCCAGCTGTTGAAAAACTACAACTCCCAGCATGTACGGTCTGTCAGTGCATGTTGGGAGTTGTAGTTTAGCAACAGCTGGAGGTTTGCTCCCCATTGTAATGTACAGGGTACATTCACACAGGCGGGTTTACAGTGAGTTTCCTGCTTCAAGTTTGAGCTGCAGCAAATTTTCTGCCCAGCTCAAACTCCTAGTGGGAAACTAACCATACACCTCCGCTAGCGCGAATGTACCCTAAAAACACTACTGTAAACTACACTACACAAAATAAAAAGTAAAACACTACATATACACCCCCTTACACTGTCCCCCCAATAAAAATGAAGAACATCTCGTACGGCAGTGTTTCCAAAACGGAGCCTCCAGCTGTTGCAAAACAACAACCCTCAGCAATGCCGGACAGCCACGGGAGTTTAGCAACAGCTGGAGGCACCCTGTTTGGGAATCACTGGCGTAGAATATTTTTTGTAGAGGAGCCAATTGTAAGGCCCTATTCACACGGCAGAATTTCCACTCATCTTCCCCAATTCCGCTTCCGCTTTTGAGGATTTTCTGCTGAATTGGTGCGGAATCCAAGAGAAAATTCTGCAGAAGTGTGAATGGGAGTGCGGACTCCCATAGAAGTGTATTAAGCTTTCATTTAAGGAGGAATTCCTCAAGCGGAATTCCGCTTGAGGAAATCCTGCCGTGTGAATAGGGCTTAACGCTTGCATCAGGGTCCGTCCCTATGCAAATCCCTAATTTAGGCCTCTCTCACAACAGTGCAACAAAGGGGACCTATGGATGGAGGGTGAATCCAATATTATTAACATTTGACCGCTAAGCAGTCACTGAGACCCTAAATTTCCCACCCAATATAAAACTTAACGTTTAATGAGCCAAGATTAAAATAACCTCACACATATTGATCCATAGTGCATTGATTGGCATGACACTGCATGCTATAGTGAGTGAAATGAAAAGATAGATTGTGGCTGCAGTCCACAATCTATAGTGTGAGACAATTAAAAATCTAACACATTGCCCGCCCGCCCGACGTTTCGCCACAGACTGTGGCTTTATCAAGGGCTAAGAGGCAAATGGCGTGCAAACAAGCCTTGCAGGGGTTTAAATCACCTCCTGTCTCTGACGTCATTGAAACATGTCACTTCCTGTATTAACATGACATCTCATTGGTTACAATCCCGTGCAGACTATTGATTGATCGCTTCCTGGCCAATGAAATTTAGACCAGGATGCATCCTGCTATATTCATTTGATTGACAGCATCCTTGACCAACCAGCTGAGTCCATTCATACTTCTGAACTCCTCATTGGTGCCGGAAGCTGTACACGTATGTGCGCCATTAGTCCTGCGCTAACTGATAGATTCCCGAACCTCCGGTATGGACGCATGCGCAGTGCGGATGCGCAAAGGAACGTGCGTGAGTACTTAGTCATATACAGCCACTGCCGGAAAGCTGCGCGACAGACATATGCGCCGGCACTTAGCCGATTTTATTGCATATGGTTCACACATGGCTGTTGTTATAGAAACTGTAATACACAATACAACCACTCATGTGAACAAACGACTGCGCAGCAGAAATACACTAAACTAATTCGAGACACTAAGTAAGTTACTATCTGGCAATATGGGGCAACTAACCTAGCAACGATGGTATAACATCAAGTCAAGGGAGTATTATTCATAATACCGCTGAAATCGTGTAATCAATAGTAAAGGGGGGGAGCTAATACTCATCTTGTTCTGCATGGGTATAGTCATAATTAATTCATATCATCAACGGAAGTTAATCATGAGTGTAATTAGTAAAAGGCTCATAACGGCTCTTCTATATAGTATCAATTGTAATAAGTGATTCCTGTCCTACAAGAAGGCTGCATAGGTGAAGCCTTCATTCAGTCCATTTGGACTTTGGGATTTTAATCTCCAAATCCATCGGGCTTCTTCTTGAAGCAGTCTGGTGTTAAGATTGCCACGTCTCGGACCCAGTTTACACTGAGTAATGCCACAGAAACGTAATTCAAAGGGAGCATCATTGTGTACAATCCTCATATGCCTAGCAATTGGCGTATCTTGATAGGTATTAATAGTACTTATGTGTTTTGAAATGCGCCTACGCAATTGTTGGACTGTCTTTCCTACATAGACTTTAGGACAGTTGCATGTGGCTAAGTACACTACCCCCATCGTCTGACAGGTGATGAAGTCCCTAATTTGGTATTTCCGATTATCAATCGGATTAGAGAATTCTTTTGTACGTGGCATGTATTTACAAAAATTGCACCGTCCACATGGATGTGATCCTTGGATTGATGATTTCAACCAACTGGATGCAGACTCCTCTGCATAAAAACTCCTGACTATTTGGTTTTGAATGTTAGGTCCTCTACGATAGGTTATAGAGGGGTGAGTAGAGATCACCTCCCTAAGGTCATTGTCCACCTGTAATATAGACCAATATTTCTTAAGTATATTCATGATTTTTTGATTGTGTTGATCAAAAGTACCGATACACCTAATGATCTTTTGGCCACTATTGTCTTTAGCCAAATTGTGATCACGTAATAATTCAGATCTTGGAGTAGCCCTAGCTCTGGCAAAAGCCTTGTGGAGGATTTTCTTGGGATAACCTCTATTGGTGAAGCGTCTATACAGGAGATCACATTCTTCTTGAAATTTAAGAGGATCAGAGCAATTCCTTTTGGCTCGTAGATATTGACTGATTGGGATACCTCTCTTCAATGGTACAGGGTGATAACTCTTCCAATTAAGAAAACTATTAGTTGACGTAGGTTTACGATATATAGAAGTGTGGATGTGACCAAGTGAATCGATAGTGATAGTGAGGTCAAGAAAGTGAAGAAATTTATCGTGAATTTCAGAAGTAAAGTGCATATTAATATGATTAGTGTTAAGTGCTTGAACGAAGGATTGAAATAATTGTGTAGTGCTGTCCCAAAAAATCAATATATCATCTATATAACGACCCCAAAATAAAATGTGAGAATTAAATTCTTGAAAAGTGTCAGAGAAAACGTGAGTGTCTTCCCACCACCCTAAGAATAAATTAGAATAATTCGGTGCACAAGGAGTGCCCATAGCAGTGCCCTTCAACTGAAAATAAAAGTGTCTATCAAAAAGGAAAAAATTGTGAGTAAGTAGAAAACGTAATAGAGTCAAAACAAATTTATTGTGTGCTGTGTACTGAAGACCTTTAGTAGTTAGGAAATGTTGTACAGCATTAAGTCCCTGTTCATGTTGGATGTTTGTGTAGAGAGATTCCACATCCAAACTAGCTATGAGAGTACCTGGAGGGAATGTGATCTCCTGTAATTTCTGCACAGTATCCTTGGTATCCTTAATGAAGGACGGAAGGGAGGAAACAAAGGGGGTCAAGAACTGGTCTACATAATGACTTATATTTTGTGTGATATTATCACACCCTGAAACAATGGGTCTGCCAGGGATAGGGGAACTCCGTTTATGCACCTTGGGAAGGGCGTAAAAAGTGGCTATTGTTGGCGATGGATTAAAGAGATATTTGAATTCTTCTTCTGTTATCAATTGGTCTGTTCTTGCCTCTTGTAAAATTGTACGTAAATTCTGATTGAACTCCTGAAGTGGGTTATGGTCAAGTTTACGATAAGTATCTTTATCATTCAACAATCTCATCACCATAGCCTTATAGTAACTTTTATCCATCAGGACGATGTTTCCTCCTTTGTCAGAAGGTTTGCAGACAATCTCATTATTTTGTTGTATTTCATCAAGTGCTCGGATTTCTTCTATAGATAAGTTAGAGGGAATATGGGGAGTCCTTGACCTTAGGGAACTGATCTCATGTGTAACCATCTTGACAAAAGTATCAATATTAGAGTATTGTGACAAGGATGGTGTGAAAATTGACTTGGGTTTAAGATTAGAGAAGGGAGCTTCAACTGAGACAATTCCTGTCTCACTTTCTTCTTCTAGCTGTTCTAGCATAGTAACAACTTGCTGATCTTGTTGTCTGTTCACAGCAGGATTAGTAGCAAGGTTTTTGTGAAATTTGTGTAAAGCAAGCTTTCTGCCAAATAAATTTATATCTTTAGTCCAAGTGAAAATATTACAAGGTGGTGTAGGGGTAAATGATAACCCCTTTTGTAATACGGACAAATGATGTTCATTCAGAACTAGGGATGACAGGTTACAAATTTGCAATTGGTCGCTGGTAGCATCAGTTATTGTCTGGGAATTGGATTGTATCCCCATTTGTCGCGATCCCTCAATTGGACCCCTGGTTCTAAAAAAGGATGAGGGGGATTCTGTGGTAATCCTCCCATATGGGTAATCGTTGGGATGCCAGGTGCCCGTGGGGCAGCTGTTGTTGCTATAGGACCAGGCATCACTGGGGTCATTTGTACCTCTGCAGGATTGGGTATAGCAGAGGATAAGAATCCATGTGAGTGCATAGAGGGATGACCACCTCCTTGAGTAGTATAAGGTGGGCATGGTTGTGAATGGCCTTGTGGTTTAGGGGTATTCTCAGATTTAAAAGTACCAGTATTTTTTCTATAGGGTTGACGTCTCTTATTGCTCCTAGATCTCGATCTAGGGTGAAACCTCTTAGGGCCACTCTGGACGTTAGCACTATCCTCAGTACCTGAGTATTCAGAATCCGAAATATCTGTATACCTGTTACCCTGAAAATCTTGTTGTTGTGATTTTAAATAAATCTGTCCTGTTTCAAAATCCCTTTTGTCTCGTACGTATTTTCTATGTTTCCTTTCTTTAATATCACTTAAAAAACTGTCCAAATGTTTTTTAAGTTTTTGCTCTAATAAAGGATACTCAGGTTGTGTTTGGAATATTTGAATTTCACTAATTTGTGTTTCCAACTGTGTACCAATTTTTGTAAATGCAACCTTCTCAAAATCTAGTAAATATTGTAACATACGTAAGGAGTTTTCAGTTAGAAGTTGTTGCCAACCTTGTATAAATTCAGTTTCGTTTTGATGTGAATTAGGAGTGATATTAATTCTTAAGCCACGGTAAACAATTTTTTGCTGGAGATATGTTTCGAGACTGGCAATCTCCCACCAAGAACGATAGTACTGTTTATAAGTTTTTTGTAAATCCCTAAAAGCTGAATTTATATCAACTTGATTAAAAGGGAGATTCTGAAGTGAAAAGACATGAGCAGCATCAGCTTTAGAGTGCTCTAAATTAGGTTTGTTGCACAGAAATCCAGCCATCAGTGCATAATAAGCTTGACGGTCCACAAAAAAGAGTGATTAACTCCAATTAATTAATGCAACAAAGGGGACCTATGGATGGAGGGTGAATCCAATATTATTAACATTTGACCGCTAAGCGGTCACTGAGACCCTAAATTTCCCACCCAATATAAAACTTAATGTTTAATGAGCCAAGATTAAAATAACCTCACACATATTGATCCATAGTGCATTGATTGGCATGACACTGCATGCTATAGTGAGTGAAATGAAAAGATAGACTAATGGCGCACATACGTGTACAGCTTCCGGCACCAATGAGGAGTTCAGAAGTATGAATGGACTCAGCTGGTTGGTCAAGGATGCTGTCAATCAAATGAATATAGCAGGATGCATCCTGGTCTAAATTTCATTGGCCAGGAAGCGATCAATCAATAGTCTGCACGGGATTGTAACCAATGAGATGTCATGTTAATACAGGAAGTGACATGTTTCAATGACGTCAGAGACAGGAGGTGATTTAAACCCCTGCAAGGCTTGTTTGCACGCCATTTGCCTCTTAGCCCTTGATAAAGCCACAGTCTGTGGCGAAACGTCGGGCGGGCGGGCAATGTGTTAGATTTTTAATTGTCTCACACTATAGATTGTGGACTGCAGCCACAATCTATCTTTTCATTTCACTCACTATAGCATGCAGTGTCATGCCAATCAATGCACTATGGATCAATATGTGTGAGGTTATTTTAATCTTGGCTCATTAAACGTTAAGTTTTATATTGGGTGGGAAATTTAGGGTCTCAGTGACCGCTTAGCGGTCAAATCTCTCACAACAGAGCCCTGACGTATTTCAAGGAAACAGTTTAGGGCCACATATGGGGTATTTCCGTACTCGGGAGAAGTTGCCTAACAAATTTTGGGGGCTTTTTCTCCTTTTACCCCTTATGAAAAGGAAAAGCTGGGGTCTACGCCAGCCTGTTAGTGTAAAAAAATTAAATTTTTTACACTAACATGCTGGTGTTGCCCCATACTTTTCATTTTAACAAGAGGTAAAAGGAAAAAAAGACCCCCAAAATTTGGAACGCAATTTCTCCTGAGTACAAAAATACCCCATATGTGGATGTAAAATGCTCTGCTGGGTGCACAACAGGCCTAAATTGGTGATTTGCACAGGGGGGGCTGATTTTACAGCGGTTCTGACATAAGCGCTAAAAAATTAAATATCCATGTGTGACCCCATTTTGGAAACGACATCCCTCGTGGAACGTAACAAGGAGTATAGTGAGCCTTAACACCCCATAGGTTTTGACGAATTTTCGTTAAAGTTGGATGGGAAAATGAAAAAAAAATATGTTTCACAAAAATGCTGGTGTTACCCTAAATGTTTCATTTTCACAAGGGAAAATAGAAGAAAAGCCCCCCAAAATTTGTAATTCCATTTCTTTGAGTAAGAACATACCCCATATGTGGATGTAAAGTGCTCTCCTGGCGCACTACAGGGCTGAGAAGAGAGGGAGCGCCATTGGGCTTTTGGAGAGAAAATTTATCCGGAATTGAAGGCCACGTGTGTTTACAAAGCCCTCATGGTGCCACACCAATGCCCCCCCCCCCACACACACATGTGGCCCCATTTTGGAAACTACACCCATCACATAATATAATAAGGGGTTCAGTGAGCATTTACACCCCACAGGTGTCTGACAGATTTTTGGAACAGTGGTCCGTGAGAATGAAAAATATTTTTTTTTATTTGCACAGCCCACTGTTCCAAAGATCTGTCAAATGCCAGTGAGGTGTAACTACTCCCTGCATCCCTTATTAAATTCTGTGAGGGGTATAGTTTCCAAAATGGGGTCACATGACCCCCAACTTCCAAACCAAACAAATTCTCTCTCCAAAGGCTCAATGGCACGCCTTCTCTTCTGAGCATTGTAGTTTGCCCGCAGAGCACTTTACATCCACATATAGGGTATTTCCATACTCAGAAGAAATGGTGAAACAAATTTTGGGGGCATTTTCTCCTATTACCCCTTGTAAAAATGTAAAATTTGGGGGGGGAAACTGCATTTTAGTGAAAAAAATTAAGTGGGGTGTTAAGGCCCACTGTGCCCCTTGTTACGTTCCTTGAGGGGTGTGGTTTCCAAACAGTATGCTATGTGGGAGGTTTTTTGCTGTTCTGGCACCATAGGGGCTTCCTAAATGCGACATGCCCCTCAAAAAACATTTCAGCAAAATTTGCTTTCCAAAAGCCAAATGTGACTCCTCCTCTTCTGAGCCCTGTAGTGCACCAGCAAATTTTGGGGGGCATTTTGTCCTATTACCCCTTGTAAAAATGTCAAATTTGGGGGAAAAACTGCATTTTTGTGAAATTTTTTTTTTCATTTACACATCTGACTTTAACGAGAAGTCTTCAAACACCTGTGGGATGTTAAGGCTCAGCGGACCCCTTGTTATGTTCCTTGAGGAATGTAGTTTTCAAAATAGTCTGCCATGTTGTTGTTGTTTTTTTCTGTTCTGGCACCATAGGGGCTTCCTAAATGTGACATGCCCCCCAAAAACCATTTCAGCAAAATTCACTCTCCAAAATCCCATTGTCGCTCTTTCCCTTCTGAACCCTCTACTGCGCCCGCAAAACACTTAACATCCACATATGAGGTATTTCCTTACTCAAGAGATATTGGGTTACAAATTTGTGGGGATTTCTCTCCTTTTACCCCTTTTAAAAATTCCAAAAATGGCTCTACAAGAACATGCGAGTGTAAAAAATGAAGATTTTGAATTTTCTCCTCCACTTTGCTGTTATTCCTGTGAAACACCTAAAGGGTTAACAAACTTTCTGAATGTCATTTTGAATACTTTGAGGGGTTCCGTTTCTATAATTGGGTCATTTATGGGGTATTTCTCACAGAAAGGCCCCTTAAATCCACTTCAAACTTAACTGGTCCCTGAAAAATTCCGATTTTGAGTTTTTCATGAAAATTTTGAAAATTGCTGCTGAACTTTGAAGCCCTCTGATGTCTTCAAAAAGTAAAAACATGTCAATTTTATGAAGCCAACATATAGTATACATATTGTATATGTGAATCAATGTATAATTTATTTGGAATGTCCATTTTCCTTACAAGCAGAAAGTTTCAAAGTTAGAAAAATGCTAAATTTTCTAAATTTTCATGACATTTTGGGATTTTTCACCAAGAAAGGATGCAAGTAACAACAAAAATTTACCACTATGTTAAAGTAGAAGATGTCACGAAAAAACATTCTTGGAATTAGAATAAAAGGTGACAGTAGTCAGAATTGCAAAAAAGGACTGAGTCCTTAAAGGGGTATTCCAGGAAAAAACTATTTTTTATATGTCAACTGGCTCCAGAAAGTTGAACAGATTTGTAAATGAGTGCAAGAAAAGATAAAGAATAGTCGGCACTCACTGCTTAAGGCCCGTTGAAGCACTACTAAGTGCGAAACACAGGTGTCGCCTCTCTGTGGTACCCCCCTTGTACCATCCGTCGTCTCCCCGAGAATTGTACTACGGCTGTGAGTAACGTGCAATAAAATCTGCTGAATTGGAAACCCGGTGAGTGCCGACTATTCTTTATCTTCTCATGCACTGATGGTATATTCTACGTGAGTCCGAGCACCACCGTATCCCCACTCCGCTACAGCGACTTAGTGTCCACCCGCTTTCAGGTTCAGAAGTTAGCAGTGCCGAACTACTCATCTATACGCTACAGATTTGTAAATGACTTCTATTAAAAAATCTTAATTCTTTCAATAATTATCAGCTGCTGAAGTCGAGTTGTTGTTTTCTGTCTGGCAACAGTGCTCTCTGCTGACATCTCTGCTTGTCTCAGGAACTGCACAGAGTAGAAGAGGTTTGCTATGGGGATTTGCTTCTAAACTGGGCGGTTCCCAAGACATGAGTCATCAGAGAGAACATAGACAGAAAATAACAACTCAACTTCAGAAGCTCATAAGTACTGAAAGGAGGAAGATTTTTTTAATAGAAGTAATTAACAAATCTGTTTAACTTTCTGGAGTCAAAAAAAAGTTTTTTTCCTGGATAACCCCGTTTAAGGGGTTAAGCAGGGGGACACATCTGGTACTGCATGATTTGAGTCCCTGGCGGCGTAGTGTGTTACTGATGGTAGCCTTTGTTACTTTGGTCCCAGATCTCTGCAGGTCATTCACCAGGTCCCTCCCATGTGGTTCTGAGATTTTTGGTCACCGTTCTTGTGATCATTTTGACACCACGGGGTGAGATCTTGCATGGAGCCCCCAGATCGAGGGAGATCATCAGTGGTCTTGTACGTCTTCCATTTTCTAAAAATTGCTCCCACAGTTGATTTCTTCACACCAAGCTGCTTGCCTATTGCAGATTCAGTCTTCCCAACCTAGTGCAGGTCGACAATTTTGTTTCTGGTGTCCTTCGACAGCTCTTTGGTCTTGGCCATAGTAGAGTTTGGAGTGTGACTGTTTGAGGTTGTGGACAGGTGTCTTTTATACTGATAACAAGTTCAAACAGGAGCCATTAATACAGGTAACGAGTGGAGGACAGAGGAGACTCTTAAAGAAGAAGTTACGGGTCTGTAAGAGCCAGAAATCTTCCTTGTTTGTAGGTGACCAAATACTTATTTTGCCAAGGAATTTACCAATTCATTCATTAGAAATCCTAGAATGTGAGTTCCTGTATTCTTCCCACCCCCCCCCCCCCCCCCCCCCCCCCCCCCCCCCCCCCCATTCTGTTCTGGCATGCTGGGAGTTGTAGTTTTGCAACAGCTGGAGGCACCCTGGTTCGGAAACTGGCATACTGTGATCTCCACCACAAGAACTGCTGTTCTGGACCTGACCCAGTCATATAGCCATGACAATTTGGACCTTTTAAATGATGCATTAATCCTCCAATGTTTCCCACTTCCAAAATATCAACTTCAAGAACTGACGTCTCACCTCAATATATTTCATTTTTTGACAGCTGCCATTGTCACTTTATAAACAACATTATTCACTGCACCTGTCAGAAGTTTTAATGTTTTGGCTGATCGTTGTGTATAAACCTAATATAATGTGCCTCTTTTTGAATGACTAGGCTGTTTTTCTACATATATTATACCTTTGGATGTTTTATTATAATTTTTTAAAGCAATTATATCTTTTTATTTAGAGAATTAAAAAGAGAGAAAAAAATAAATTAAATATTTGCTTCACAAACAAATTACTTGAGAAATGATGGTGCTTCTGCATATGAAAATATTAAATTTATGATTAATTTATCAAAATAATAAAATCACTGGAAATTCCCAAAAATGTTTAGAATATTGGAAAAGGCAAAAGTTTGGGAGATGTAAGAATCTGAGCCAACATTGCCATCTAGTGGTAAAGTGGTATAATGCATGGTATTAGATGACCAAGCGAAAGTACAGCGTCAGAGTCAATATGCAGGTATGTAGCTATAGACCAGTGTTTCTCAAATGGTGTGCCTCCAGTTGTTGCAAAACTACAACTCCCAGCATGCCCAGACAGCCTTTGGCTGTCTGGGCATGCTGGGAGTTGTAGTTTTGCAACAGCTGGAGGCACACACGTTGGGAAACACTGCTAGAGAGACTGCAGAGGCAGCAGTAATATCTGAGTCCCAGTGTCTCCAAAGGCCCCTATTACAGGATTCTATTGAGAAATATATGAGAATACCAAAAGAAAAAGCCAATGTTAAACCCACATTGCATTTTTCTTGATGTTTATGTTCTCCCATAAAAGTCTATGGGAGAAGGGAAAAAAAAAAGATTCCCAGAAAAAAACTATCACTGAGCCAAAAAAAACACCAATAAAGAGTGAAAAAACACCAAATTCCCAATTAAATTTCAGCTTACATCTGGAAATGGCTGTGGTGTCCCGGTACCGTATTGCATACCGTACCTTGGTTAGGAGTCCCCAAAGTCAGAGTTCCTAGTAACTGTGGGGTTCCGCTTCTTTAGTCATCCCCTAGTCACTCCTCAAATAGTTAATATATTGCTAAAATAAATGTAAATACTGTATAGAAAGTGTATACTTACCTTGCATAGCGTCGCAGGGCCTGCGGGTCATGTGAGTGTAGTTTAGTCTCTATGGTAGGTAAAAGGACCTTTGGAGGTTCATGGGTCAGGTGGTTACCCACAATACCTTGTAAAGCTGATTGACAGATGGTGACGACCAATCCTAAAATGGCCAGCCCCTGTCCCTGCCCCTGCCCCGGCCAGCCCCTGCCCAAGGGAGCTGCGGCCATTAATCTTTCTTCTTTCCTTGTGGGCTGCTGAGAAGTAAAGATCTGCGCAGCTGTCATCGGCAACCACTGGCCCAAAGCCTGCCGGCCTCGGCTCGAATCAAACAGTCAGTTCTTACAAACTTCCCCGCTGCTTCTAGCAAGGACCCTGGACTTAAACATAACCCTAAATCCAGCGGATCTGCGCATACTAAATCCTACTAAGCTAAAGAACTTAGAAAAGTCCCAACCATACGTCAATCTCAGCTAAGCTGTACATAGACTCTGTTATTAAGACTGTTCCTGTATTCGCATGTTACAGAAAATCTTCAGTAAAGTTTACGCAAGTTTTCAGCAAAGCTCTGGTTGTGGACAATACTTTATTCTGCATCTACCAATCGCTCTTGGGAAGGGTGGCAATAGGCCAAGCCATACAGCATTCAACCCTCACCCTGGCGTCACGACTGACAGGAGTTAATTATAACCGTGATATACCTCACAGCATCACCCCAACTGCCATACACCCCCCCCCCCCCCCCCCCCCCAAGGCACCATATGGCTTAAATTTTTTTATATTGCTTTGCAAAAATAAATAAATTAAATAAAAAATGTGTGAAAACCAAAGATGCAAAGCAGTGTCATCAGACGTACATGTTGGGGGGGGGGGGCATACACACCAGGGGGAGATTTATGAAAACCTGTGTAGAGGAAGAGTGCTTCTTTTATTTATAAAATGGCCTCTGGAAAATTAAAAGAGCAATCTTATTGGTTGCTATTTGCAACTGCACCCAAGGCTGGCATCAGCAATTTTACAAAGCTCAAGGCCTGGATCCCTGACCCCCACCAGCAACTCCTGTTGGGTCGTAAAATCAACAGCCCCTTTTAAGTACTATTAGCAGCAGCCCCCTTTATGTACTATTAGCAGCAGTCCCCTTTCGGTAGTAATGGCAGCAGCCCCCTTTAGGTACTATTAGCAGCAGCCCCCTTTAGGTACTATTAGCAGCAGCCCCCTTTATGTAGTAATGGCAGCAGCCCCCTTTAGGTACTATTAGCAGCAGCCCCCTTTAGGTACTATTAGCAGCAGCCCCCTTTATGTACTATTAGCAGCAGTCCCCTTTCGGTAGTAATGGCAGCAGCCCCCTTTAGGTACTATTAGCAGCAGCCCCCTTTAGGTACTATTAGCAGCAGCCCCCTTTATGTAGTAATGGCAGCAGCCCCCTTTAGGTACTATTAGCAGCAGCCCCCTTTAGGTACAATTAGCAGCAGCCCCCTTTAGGTAGTAATGGCAGCAGCCCCCTTTAGGTACTATTAGCAGCAGCCCCCTTTATGTACTATTAGCAGCAGCCCCCTTTAGGTAGTAATGGCAGCAGCCCCCTTTAGGTACTATTAGTAGCAGCCCCCTTTAGGTACTATTAGCAGCAGCCCCCTTTAGGTAATAATGGCAGCAGCCCCCTTTAGGTACTATTAGCAGCAGCCCCCTTTAGGTACTATTAGCAGCATCCCCCTTTAGGTACTATTAGCAGCAGCCCCCTTTAGGTAGTAATGGCAGCAGCGCCTTTAGATACTATTAGCAGTATCCCCCTGTAGGTATTATTAACAGCAGCATCCTTTGGGCAGTATTAGCAGCATCCCCCTTTAGGTATTATTAACAGCAGCCCCCTTTAGGTAATAAAAGTAGCCCCCTTTGGGTAGTGATAGTAGCCTCCTTTAGGTAGTAGAGTAGTCCCCTTTAGGTGGTGATGGAGGCCCCCTTCAGGTATTGATAGTAGCCCCTTTTAAGTATGGATAGTAGCCCCCTTTAGGTAGTAATCTTAGCCCCCTTTAGGCAGTAATAAAAAATAAAAATAAAAACATACTCACCTGGGGATGTGTCCTCTCTTCTTCTATGCGCTCATGTGCTGGAGCACAGAGCGCAAAGGAAGGATGCTGGGGCCTCTTGTGGTTGCCTGCATATTGCTGGCGGCACAAGAGAGATTGATAGGGTGAGGAGCTAATGGCTCTTCGCTCTATTAATCAGCCGAGCACCACATTAACTATAGACACGTCTGTAAGATGCACCTATAGTTTAATGAGGCCCTGTTTATACAGTGGCCTTCTGCTTCTATGCTGGGGCTGTGGCAAGGGACTGCAGCGGGGGCCCCCTTGGGACCTCGGGCCCTTTACTGGAGTAGTGCCTGTACTCACCGGATGGCAGTCCTGACTGGACCCCTTTCATCATACACATGTTTTGATAAATATAAATCTTGCCCCAGGTAATGAGTGGTTATGAAGAATGCAGCTTGCCCTCTACTAAGGGGAGAAAAGAGTACACTGAGGTCTTAAAAGAGTTCAAAGGGTTAATATTTTTCATTGCATTAACTGTACCTAGATGAATGATGCTTTGGTGACATGATCCTTACAACTAATGGTTGCAGAAGTCTTAAAGGGGTATTCCAGGAAAAAACACGTTTTTTTTATATATCAACTGGCTCCAGAAAGTTAAACAGATTTGTAAATTACTTCTATTAAAAAATCTTAATCCTTTCAATACTTATGAGCTTCTGAAGTTTAGGTTGTTCTTTTCTGTCTAAGTAATCTCTGATGACACGTGTCTCAGGAAATGCCCAGTTTAGAAGAGGTTTGCAATGGGAATTTGCTTCTAAACTGGGCGTTTCCCGAGACACGTGTCATCAGAGATTACTTAGACAGAAAAGAACAACCTTAACTTCAGAAGCTCATAAGTACTGAAGGGATTAAGATTTTTTAATAGAAGTAATTTACAAATCTGTTTAACTTTCTGGAACCAGTTGATATATATATATATATATATATATATATATATATATATATATATATATAAAAAGTTTTTTCCTGGAATACCCCTTTAAGTCCAACCTCCCTCTACCTAGAGAATAGCATGACCTATTAGAACCAGTCTGGGTCTGGCTCTTGTCAGTGCCACGTCTCTCAGCTCCACTTCTGCTGGGCAAACTAGTCAGACTAGAGTCCAGGCCTGGCTTTTGCTAGAGCAACACTTCCTATCACTGTTATTGCTGGAGTTACCTAGACCTTGGCCACATTAGGGCAAACCCTGTCTACAATGAAGTCACTGTTCCTGTCGCTGGGAGGATAACTTGTTTTTTTATGTCCAGGGGGGAAGAATTTTATTTTCATCAGAGAGAAGAAGGCTGAACAAACATCTCTCTGCAACACACTAATCTCTTCCCTGACCTCCAGTTGGAGTTCATGCTGCTTGGCTACCACATCATGAAAAGTTTTGCTGCCACATCCTTTCAGGTACCGTGTCTAAGTTGTGTGAGCAAAGAAAAATCTACATAGTGCACCATCAGCGGATTCAGTTACTTTGGACGGAGAACATATACTGTACAACTGTGGACATTCACATAGGCTATAAAGCACCTTCAATTTCAAGGGGCAGTGACCAAATATCCATTCTTCTGGAAAAAAACGTGTAACATTCCAAGCTAAATCAAAGCAACTGTATTTTGTTGGAATTGCATAAGAATTTAACCCCTTGACGGCATTCACAATACATTTATGGCGCGGCCATCTGGGACATTAAGTGACCACCATGGGGCACATTTATCTAGGTGTTTAGAGCCTTTTTAGTTGTTGTTGTTGTTGTTGCTTATTCCGGGCGCACAAACTGTCGCATGTGCAACTTTAGTGGGTAAGCAAAAAGTTGTTAGCCTTACCTTAGCAATTTTTGGTTTTCACTTTGCAGTGGTCATGTATTTATGATGTGCGTATGTCACACGTAGGCAAAAAAAAAATTGTCGCAAACCCCTTTAAAAAAGTAGCAAGGCTACTCCGGGTCTAACTTAAAGTATAAAACTCCAATACAGTGATCCCTCAACTTACAATGGCCTCAACATACAATAGTTTCAACCTACAATGTTTTTTTCTGGACCATTGTAACTTGAAACCAAACTCAACATACAATGCTACAGACAGTCCAGATCTGTGAAACGTGTCACAACTGGAGGAACTGACCAATCAGAATGGGCATTTTACTGGTAAATCACCTGTATTACTGAAGTGCATGCACTGACTTTGTGTCTGGTAGCGCCCCCTACAGTACAGGGAGGAACTGCAAGTTCTGTACTACTCCTTACCTGTGCCAGGGTTAGCTGCTCCTTTGGACACCAAGTAAGGGCGGCTCCATTTGGGACACTGTGTGTACTGTATAGGACCCTGAAGAAGCTCCTGTCCTCTACATAAACCATTGTTTCCCAACCAGGGTGCCTCCAGCTGTTGCAAAACTACAACTCCCAGCATGCCCGGACAGCCAACGGCTGTCCGGGCATGCTGGGAGTTGTAGTTTTGCAACAGCTGGAGGCACCCTGGTTGGGAAACACTGACATGGACAGTGATTTACATCTCCCAGCAGATCTTTCTTACTTTTATATGTAAGGATTTGCATTATCTCTATTAGTTATCAACTTATTTTTCTTTAATCCTCACCTTTTCCTATTTTTTGGATGACATTTTGGGACTTCAGAACCACTTACCAGGTTTCCGTAGAGTTACGGTCTCAACATACAATGGTTTCAACATACAATGGTCGTCCTGGAACCGATTAATATTGTAACTTGAGGGACCACTGTACAGGAGCAAATTTTAAAAGTAAAAAAAAAAAAAAAAAGTCTCACAAAAGTCTCAATTGTGACTTATGTGTTTTGCTTATGTGCTCCAAATGTATCAACCCCCTGTGATAGTATGATACATGTGTCACTCATAAGCAAAGCTAAAGCAAAAATTAAAATGCCTACATGCTAAATGTTCCCCCATGTCTTCTGACACAATGATCAGTAAATATGGCTACTGTTATTTACCACCAGCAATCTTTACAAGATTGGCATAATGGCGACCCCTGTGATTGGTAGTGTTGAGCGGCATAGGCCATATTCGAATTCGCGAATATTCGCGAATATATGGACGAATATTCGTCATATATTCGTGAATATTCGCAATATTCTCATTTTATTTTCGCATATGCGAATATTCGCGCATGCGAAAATTAGCATAAGAGACAATTCGCATATGTGAAAATTAGCATATGCACAGTTTCGCATATGCGAAAATTTGCGCCCCAGTCTCACACAGTAGTATTAGAGCCTTCTTTACACCACATAAGTTGGAAGCAGAGAGGGATGATCACTGTGATGTGTACTGTGAAAAAAAAAAACCCAAAAAAACCCGAATATTCGTAATTTTGAATATATAGTGCTATATTCGCGAATATTCGCGAATTCGCGAATATGCGATATTCGCGAATAAAATTCGCATTGCGAATATTCGTGAGCAACACTAGTGATTGGCTGGTCAATTCTAGGCATTGCATAATAAGGAAGCAATGAGTACTAAAAGTGCCAGAAACCTTCCCAGGGACCAGTTACTGTGACCCCCCCTTAGTGTCAAGTAGATTGTGGACTGATTGTAATGCTCCGCCGGATGTGGACCTACCCAGCTTGACTTAGGGCCAAACTCAGGAACACAGTCTAATTATCCTCTAGGTTTCACTCTTTATCTTGTTCCAAGATGTAGAAGTTGGACTTCTGATGCTACAGGATGAAAGGTCACTGTCCTAAGAGTAGTCCTGGTATAAGTAATGGATGTCCCAGCAGGCAAGACAGTCCTGGTGCCAGACTCCAAGGACAAAGGCTGAGGGGAGGCTAGTGAAACAGGTCAGAAGCTTAGTGGTAATAGCAGGTGATACAGCACGGTTTAAAGTGGGTTAAACAGTAGAAGAAAGTAGCTCCAGTAGATGGTGCTGGTCGACAGCAGGACATTCAGCCCAGTGAGGGTTAAACAGCCACAAGATTTAGATGTATGGCGGCAGGAGCAGGATGAATAGCTGGATAAATACAGGTACAGGTTTAATGTCAACAGCCCAGGTCATCCACAGCAGGGTCAGTGTGGTACACAAGGGTCAGGCAGAGGCAAATTTAGGTAAACAGGTGCAGGTCCGATACAGGATAGCAGATCAGGAACAACGCACCCTTGTTATGGCAGAATCAAAATAATGCCCAGGTACAGGTGAGTGGTAGTGTTGCTCGCTAATATTCGCAAAGTGAATTTTATTCGCGAATAACGCATATTCGCGAATTCGCGAATATTCGAGAATATAGCCCTATATATTCGTAATTACGAACATTTATTTTTTTCCACAGTACACATCACAGTGATCATCCCTCTCTGCTTCCAGCTTGTTTGGTGTAAAGAAGGCTCTAATACTACTGTGTGAGACTGGCGTGCGAATTTTCGCATATACAAATTTTTGCTTATGCAAATTTTTATATATGCTAATTTTCACATATGTTAACTTTCGCATATGCGAATTTTCGCATATGCGAAAATAAAACAAGAATATTACGAATATTCGCGAATATATGACGATTATTCATCCATATATTCGCGAATATTCGCAAATTCGAATATAGCCTATGCCGCTCAACACTAGTGAGTGGCAGGAGCAGGCTTAAGGGTAATTCCAGGCCGGGGAAGGTGGAGAACACATTATGTGTGCACTGTCCCTTTTGGATACAGTCAATGCATGGGCATTGTTACGCCAAGCGCTCCGGGTCCCCGCTCCTCCCCGGAGCGCTCGCCACACTCTCCTCACTGCAGCGCTCCGGTCAGATCCACTGACCCGGGGCGCTGCGATACCGCCTCCAGCCGGGATGCGATTCGCGATGCGGGTAGCGCCCGCTCGCGATGCGCACCCCGGCTCCCGTACCTGACTCGCTCTCCGTCAGTCCTGTCCCGGCGCGCGCGGCCCCGCTCCCTAGGGCGCGCGCGCGCCGGGTCTTTGCGATTTAAAGGGCCACTGCGCCGCTGATTGGCGCAGTGGTTCCAATTAGTGTTATCACCTGTGCACTTCCCTATATCACCTCACTTCCCCTGCACTTCCTTGCCGGATCTTGTTGCCATCGTGCCAGTGAAAGCGTTTCCTTGTATGTTCCTAGCCTGTGTTCCAGACCTCCTGCCGTTGCCCCTGACTACGATCCTTGCTGCCTGCCCCGACCTTCTGCTACGTCCGACCTTGCTTCTGTCTACTCCCTTGTACCGCGCCTATCTTCAGCAGCCAGAGAGGTTGAGCCGTTGCTAGTGGATACGACCTGGTCACTACCGCCGCAGCAAGACCATCCCGCTTTGCGGCGGGCTCTGGTGAAAACCAGTAGTGACTTAGAACCGATCCACTAGCACGGTCCACGCCAATCCCTCTCTGGCACAGAGGATCCACTACCTGCCAGCCGGCATCGTGACAGTAGATCCGGCCATGGATCCCGCTGAAGTTCCTCTGCCAGTTGTCGCTGACCTCACCACGGTGGTCGCCCAGCAGTCGCAACAGATAGCGCAACAAGGCCAACAGCTGTCTCAACTGACCGTTATGCTTCAGCAGTTACTACCACAGCTTCAGCAATCATCTCCTCCGCCAGCTCCTGCATCTCCTCCGCAGCGAGTGGCCGCTTCTGGTCTACGACTATCCTTGCCGGATAAATTTGATGGGGACTCTAAGTTTTGCCGTGGCTTTCTTTCCCAATGTTCCCTGCACCTGGAGATGATGTCGGACCAGTTTCCCACTGAAAGGTCTAAGGTGGCTTTCGTAGTCAGCCTTCTGTCTGGAAAAGCCCTGTCTTGGGCCACACCGCTCTGGGACCGCAATGACCCCGTCACTGCCTCTGTACACTCCTTCTTCTCGGAAATTCGAAGTGTCTTTGAGGAACCTGCCCGAGCCTCTTCTGCTGAGACTGCCCTGTTGAACCTGGTCCAGGGTAATTCTTCCGTTGGCGAGTATGCCGTACAATTCCGTACTCTTGCTTCAGAATTATCCTGGAATAATGAGGCCCTCTGCGCGACCTTTAAAAAAGGCCTATCCAGCAACATTAAAGATGTTCTGGCCGCACGAGAAATCCCTGCTAATCTACATGAACTCATTCACCTAGCCACTCGCATTGACATGCGTTTTTCCGAAAGGCGTCAGGAGCTCCGCCAGGATATGGACTCTGTTCGCACGAGGCGTTTCTTCTCCCCGGCTCCTCTCTCCTCTGGTCCCCTGCAATCTGTTCCTGTGCCTCCCGCCGTGGAGGCTATGCAGGTCGACCGGTCTCGCCTGACACCTCAAGAGAGGACACGACGCCGCATGGAGAATCTCTGCCTGTACTGTGCTAGTACCGAACACTTCCTGAAGGATTGTCCTATCCGTCCTCCCCGCCTGGAAAGACGTACGCTGACTCCGCACAAAGGTGAGACAGTCCTTGATGTCTACTCTGCTTCTCCACGTCTTACTGTGCCTGTGCGGATGTCTGCATCTGCCTTCTCCTTCTCTGCTGTGGCCTTCTTGGACTCCGGATCTGCAGGAAATTTTATTTTGGCCTCTCTCGTCAAAAGGTTCAACATCCCGGTGACCAGTCTCGCCAGACCCCTCTACATCAATTGTGTAAACAATGAAAGATTGGACTGTACCATACGTTTCCGCACGGAGCCCCTTCTAATGCACATCGGACCTCATCACGAGAGGATTGAACTTTTGGTCCTTCCCAATTGCACTTCTGAAATTCTCCTTGGACTTCCCTGGCTTCAACTTCACTCCCCAACCCTGGATTGGTCCACTGGGGAGATCAAGAGTTGGGGGCCCTCTTGTTCCAAGGACTGCCTAAAACCGGTTCCCAGTAACCCTTGCCGTGACTCTGTGGTTCCTCCCGTAACCGGTCTCCCTAAGGCCTATATGGACTTTGCGGATGTTTTTTGCAAAAAACAAGCTGAGACTCTACCTCCTCACAGGCCTTATGATTGTCCTATCGACCTCCTCCCGGGCACTACTCCACCCCGGGGCAGAATTTATCCTCTGTCCGCCCCAGAGACTCTTGCCATGTCTGAATACGTCCAGGAAAATTTAAAAAAGGGCTTTATCCGTAAATCCTCCTCTCCTGCCGGAGCCGGATTTTTCTTTGTGTCCAAAAAAGATGGCTCTCTACGCCCTTGCATTGACTACCGCGGTCTTAATAAAATCACGGTTAAGAACCGCTACCCCCTACCTCTCATCTCTGAACTCTTTGATCGCCTCCAAGGTGCCCACATCTTTACCAAACTGGACTTAAGAGGTGCTTATAATCTCATCCGCATCAGAGAGGGGGATGAATGGAAAACGGCATTTAACACCAGAGATGGACACTTTGAGTATCTGGTCATGCCCTTTGGCCTGTGCAACGCCCCTGCCGTCTTCCAAGACTTTGTTAATGAAATTTTTCGTGATCTTTTATACTCCTGTGTTGTTGTATATCTGGACGATATCCTGATTTTTTCTGCCAATCTAGAAGAACACCGCCAGCATGTCCGTATGGTTCTTCAGAGACTTCGTGACAATCAACTCTATGCCAAAATAGAGAAATGTCTGTTTGAATGCCAATCTCTTCCTTTCCTAGGATACTTGGTCTCTGGCCAGGGACTACAAATGGATCCAGACAAACTCTCTGCCGTCTTAGATTGGCCACGCCCCTCCGGACTCTGTGCTATCCAACGTTTTTTGGGGTTCGCCAATTATTACAGACAATTTATTCCACATTTTTCTACCGTTGTGGCTCCTATCGTGGCTTTAACCAAAAAAAATGCCGATCCCAAGTCTTGGCCTCCTCAAGCGGAAGACGCCTTTAAACGGCTCAAGTCTGCCTTTTCTTCGGCTCCCGTGCTCTCCAGACCTGACCCATCTAAACCCTTCCTATTGGAGGTTGATGCCTCCTCTGTGGGAGCTGGAGCTGTCCTTCTACAAAAAAATTCTTCCGGGCATGCTGTTACTTGTGGTTTTTTTTCTAGGACCTTCTCTCCGGCGGAGAGAAACTACTCCATCGGGGATCGAGAGCTTCTAGCCATTAAATTAGCACTTGAGGAATGGAGGCATCTGCTGGAGGGATCAAGATTTCCAGTTATTATTTACACCGATCACAAGAATCTCTCCTACCTCCAGTCTGCCCAACGGCTGAATCCTCGCCAGGCCAGGTGGTCTCTGTTCTTTGCCCGATTTAATTTTGAAATTCACTTTCGGCCTGCCGATAAGAACATTAGGGCCGATGCTCTCTCTCGTTCCTCGGATGCTTCTGAAGTTGAACTCTCTCCGCAACACATCATTCCTCCTGACTGCCTGATTTCCACTTCTCCAGCCTCCATCAGGCAAACTCCTCCAGGAAAGACCTTTGTTTCTCCACGCCAACGCCTCGGAATCCTCAAATGGGGCCACTCTTCCCATCTCGCAGGTCATGCGGGCATCAAGAAATCTGTGCAACTCATCTCTCGCTACTATTGGTGGCCGACTCTGGAGACGGATGTTGTGGACTTTGTGCGAGCCTGCACTATCTGTGCCCGGGATAAGACTCCTCGCCAGAAGCCCGCTGGTTTTCTTCATCCTCTGCCTGTCCCCGAACAGCCTTGGTCTCTGATTGGTATGGATTTTATTACTGACTTACCCCCATCCCATGGCAACACTGTTATTTGGGTGGTCGTTGATCGATTCTCCAAAATGGCACATTTCATCCCTCTTCCTGGTCTTCCTTCAGCGCCTCAGTTGGCTAAACAATTTTTTGTACACATTTTTCGTCTTCACGGGTTGCCCACGCAGATCGTCTCGGATAGAGGCGTCCAATTCGTGTCTAAATTCTGGAGGGCTCTCTGTAAACAACTCAAGATTAAATTAAATTTTTCTTCTGCTTATCATCCTCAATCCAATGGACAAGTAGAAAGAATTAACCAGGTCTTGGGTGATTATTTATGACATTTTGTTTCCTCCCGCCAGGATGACTGGGCAGATCTTCTACCATGGGCCGAATTCTCGTATAACTTCACAGTCTCTGAATCTTCCTCCAAATCCCCATTTTTCGTGGTGTACGGCCGTCACCCTCTTCCCCCCCTCCCTACCCCCTTGCCCTCTGGTCTGCCCGCTGTGGATGAAATTTCTCGTGATCTTTCCATCATATGGAGAGAGACCCAAAATTCTCTCTTACAGGCTTCATCACGCATGAAGAAGTTCGCGGATAAGAAAAGAAGAGCTCCTCCCATTTTTTCCCCTGGAGACAAGGTATGGCTCTCCGCTAAATATGTCCGCTTCCGTGTCCCTAGCTATAAGTTGGGACCACGCTATCTTGGTCCTTTCAAAATTTTGTGCCAGATTAATCCTGTCTCTTACAAACTTCTTCTTCCTCCTTCTCTTCGTATTCCTAATGCCTTTCACGTTTCTCTTCTTAAACCACTTATCATTAACCGTTTCTCTCCCAAATCTGTTCCTCCCACTCCTGTTTCCGGCTCCTCGGACATCTTCTCCGTCAAAGAGATTCTGGCATCTAAAAAGGTCAGAGGGAAAACCTTTTTTTTAGTGGATTGGGAGGGTTGTGGTCCAGAAGAGAGATCCTGGGAACCTGAGGACAACATCCTAGACAAAAGTCTGCTCCTCAGGTTCTCAGGCTCTAAGAAGAGGGGGAGACCCAAGGGGGGGGGTACTGTTACGCCAAGCGCTCCGGGTCCCCGCTCCTCCCCGGAGCGCTCGCCACACTCTCCTCACTGCAGCGCTCCGGTCAGATCCACTGACCCGGGGCGCTGCGATACCGCCTCCAGCCGGGATGCGATTCGCGATGCGGGTAGCGCCCGCTCGCGATGCGCACCCCGGCTCCCGTACCTGACTCGCTCTCCGTCAGTCCTGTCCCGGCGCGCGCGGCCCCGCTCCTTAGGGCGCGCGCGCGCCGGGTCTTTGCGATTTAAAGGGCCACTGCGCCGCTGATTGGCGCAGTGGTTCCAATTAGTGTTATCACCTGTGCACTTCCCTATATCACCTCACTTCCCCTGCACTTCCTTGCCGGATCTTGTTGCCATCGTGCCAGTGAAAGCGTTTCCTTGTATGTTCCTAGCCTGTGTTCCAGACCTCCTGCCGTTGCCCCTGACTACGATCCTTGCTGCCTGCCCCGACCTTCTGCTACGTCCGACCTTGCTTCTGTCTACTCCCTTGTACCGCGCCTATCTTCAGCAGCCAGAGAGGTTGAGCCGTTGCTAGTGGATACGACCTGGTCACTACCGCCGCAGCAAGACCATCCCGCTTTGCGGCGGGCTCTGGTGAAAACCAGTAGTGACTTAGAACCGATCCACTAGCACGGTCCACGCCAATCCCTCTCTGGCACAGAGGATCCACTACCTGCCAGCCGGCATCGTGACAGGCATGGCCCCTAAGGGGTAGACAAGGACTTGTATCCATGAAGGAAGAAGTAAAAGAGAGGCCAGGGAAGGAAGCCGGGACCAGCCAGCATGGAGGTGGAACATGGTGGTGATCCAATGAGTGCCAGGACACAACACATGCTGGCGGATACCAACCACCGGGCTTATAATGATTCTGCTACTACTGGAACATACAGCATTTTGAGCATAGGAGAAAGTGACTTTGTTATCCACTAGTGTTATCCCAGGAGTGATCCCCTGCTTCAGTCTCTTACTGCTTACCTGGGATTACTGCCAAAGATTGTTCTTACATTTTCCTTACTAAACCATGTTAAGTGGAACTGAGTTTATCTTTTACAGCCCTGTGTCTGGCATTTCTATCTGTACCACAACATTAGGGCATCTCAGTCTCTACCACACGGGACATGAGTACAAGGAAGTGCCCCAGAGGAACCATGACCAACACTTGTAGTTAAACCCACCAAGCAACTGGACCAGCATTCAGAATGCAGATTCGTATGTAATGCACCTCAAGCCCGCCTGACCATACCCGGCTATGACACAACAAAGCCCAGCTAACCGTTCCCCCTCCAGTGGTGCATCACCAGACTCTACTCCATCTGCATCTGCCCCTCTCTCCTTCTCTGACCCATGTATAACTCTCATTAACTATTCACATTCTTACATCACTTTAAACCATCTTACTCCAATGTGCAACACAATTGCCGGTCTCATAAATCTCTAAACCATCTGCTGTCTCTCTCTCTTCTCCTCATATTAGCTGCAGGGGACATCTTTTCTAACCCCTGCCCACCTTCTTTTACTGCTAACTACTTCTTTAACTGTGCTCTCTGGTCTATGTGCTGCAGACGCGTCATAATTAGTGTTGAGCGGCATAGGCCATAATCGAATTCGCGAATATTCGCAAATATATGGACGAATATTCGTCATATTCGCGAATATTCGCAATATTCTCGTTTTATTTTCGCATATGCGAATATCCGCGTATGCAAAAACTAACATATGCGAAAATTAGCATAAGCACATTTTCGCATATGCGAACATTCACACACCAGTCTCACACAGTAATATTAGAGCCTTCTT